>NC_139718.1:15122865-15422865 GCF_964188405.1 Protomyctophum parallelum
AAAGTTATGAGACACGCACGCTGAGAGGAACAATAAATTAGGCCTTTAAAACTCTGACACACTTTTCCAAACCACTGTTTTACCTAGCGGCAGATCACAAAGGGCGACAGGCAGGGGGGGGGGGGGGAGACAGAGAGACAGAGAGGACCCGTGCGAGTCTTCATCTTCTGTCTCCCTCCCTACATGTCTCATCACAGCGGGACGCCAGTCCAGGGGTGCAGCGGAACACTTTGATCATTTGTAAGTTTGGAATTCATCAACATCACTTCAGTTTAACCACTTATAAAGACTAGACTGTACTTGTCGAGTCTACCCAAATCTACCCGTCATCAAGAATAGCAGATCTACAAGCTCACAATGGGTCACAACGTGACTTGAACGTGAATGTTCCCCCCAGGACAGAGATGCTGGGATTCAACTTAAGTGGTTAAACGTCTAGGAAGTAAAAAGTTATTTTCAGTCTGTTCTAATGGAAACGGATATTCCTCCGTGACATACTGTATCGTAGGGGGGGAATATTTGCATATTTGCGTAGACATAAGATTCTAAAAAGTAATTAACAGTGTAATTCAGGTGTGCCCGCTGTGCCGTGGATGCAAGTAATTTAAATGGTAAATGGTGCATTTATACAGCGCCTTTCTCCAAGGCACTTTACAGAGATTGTGCATTACATTCACCCATTCACACACACATTCAAGCATCATGCAAGGCGCCAACCTGCTCATCGGGAGCAATTGGGGGTTCAGCGTGTCACTCAAGGACACTTTGACACTAACTTAAGCTTCAACTTAGCTTCAAACCTCCCAGAACAAACTAATCCGACTCCTCCTAGGCCTAGAGCCCATGACCCACCTTTATGCAACACATTTTGATGGCATAGGATGGCTCCGGGTAGAGTCAAGTAGTTGAAAATGGGGCTGACTTTCAAAATTGTAAATTCAGCCCTGCCCTCTGTGCCCTCAGTCCCCATTTACTTAACCGATTACCTCACAAAGGTGAGCAACTCTCACAGCCACAACACTAGAGGGAGTATAAATAATGATCTGGTGCCACCCACATTTAGAAGCCCTCAGAGGAGGGCTGTGGACAGTTCCGTTCACTCACTCTGTGTCTCAGAGGAGGGCTGTGGACAGTTCCGTTCACTCACTCTGTGTCTCAGAGGAGGGCTGTGGACAGTTTTGTCCACTCACTCTGTCTCTCAGAGGAGGGCAGTGGACAGTGTTGTCCACTCACTCTGTGTCTCAGAGGAGGGCAGTGGACAGTGTTGTCCACTCACTCTGTGTCTCAGAGGAGGGCTGTGGACAGTTCCGTTCACTCACTCTGTCTCTCAGAGGAGGGCAGTGGACAGTGTTGTCCACTCACTCTGTGTCTCAGAGGAGGGCTGTGGACAGTGTTGTTCACTCACTCTGTGTCTCAGAGGAGGGCTGTGGACAGTGTTGTCCACTCACTCTGTGTCTCAGAGGAGGGCTGTGGACAGTGTTGTCCACTCACTCTGTGTCTCAGAGGAGGGCTGTGGACAGTGTTGTCCACTCACTCTGTGTCTCAGAGGAGGGCAGTGGACAGTGTTGTCCACTCACTCTGTGTCTCAGAGGAGGGCAGTGGACAGTGTTGTCCACTCACTCTGTGTCTCAGAGGAGGGCTGTGGACAGTGTTGTCCACTCACTCTGTGTCTCAGAGGAGGGCTGTGGACAGTGTTGTCCACTCACTCTGTGTCTCAGAGGAGGGCAGTGGACAGTGTTGTCCACTCACTCTGTGTCTCAGAGGAGGGCAGTGGACAGTGTTGTCCACTCACTCTGTGTCTCAGAGGAGGGCTGTGGACAGTGTTGTCCACTCACTCTGTGTCTCAGAGGAGGGCAGTGGACAGTTTTGTCTCACTCTGTGTCTCAGAGGAGGGCTGTGGACAGTGTTGTCCACTCACTCTGTCTCTCAGAGGAGGGCTGTGGACAGTGTTGTCCACTCACTCTGTGTCTCAGAGGAGGGCAGTGGACAGTTTTGTCTCACTCTGTGTCTCAGAGGAGGGCAGTGGACAGTGTTGTCCACTCACTCTGTGTCTCAGAGGAGGGCAGTGGACAGTTTTGGACATAATAGAAACAGCAGTCTTTCTATTCGTGGAAAGTTGGCATGCTATTAGAAGAATCCATTGTTCTCGCGTCAATACAACGTAAAATAAGAAATGTGAAATCTTGTTTGAAAACGACCAACCCTGCCTAGTGATGATGTCACTGCTGGTAGACGGCTTTCTGAGCAGTCCACAGCCAGTAAGTGGTGGGAATTGTTTTTTCAACTTAAGTAAAAGTATCAATACTGCAATGTAGAAATACTCTGTTACGAGTCAAATACCAAATACCAAAAGCACTGGTATCAAAATGTGCTTAAAGTACCGAAAGTATGCATTACGCAGAATGTCCCATTTCACAAGTTTTCAAATGTATAAAATGTATAAAAACCTTCTGAAAATAATGCGAGGCATTGTGAGCTTGTAGATCGGATATTTTCAAATGGCTGAAATGTATAAATATAGGTGGTTAATGTATATTTTGTTACAATAAATAAACAAAATTTACAATTAAGGTACTAGAACTCAAGTTTTCAAATAATTGTAGTGGAGTATTATATTTGCAGTGTAGTGGAGTAATAGTACTGAATATTGGAAATACTCTAGTAGTAGTAGTAACAGTATAGTAGTAAAAATGCCTCAAAACTAAAAAAGTACTACAGTATATGTACATCCTATGAATGGATACTCTGAACAGTGGATATGATGCTTATATGCAGGACAGTGTCAGCCGACCTTCTATCATTAAGTATCTGCTTAATATCATTTATCAACACTAGTGAACCGCTGTGCAACAGCCACCATGATCTCAACACCCACTTCATCGGAATAAGTAAAGCTTTGGTGACTGGGCTGTGATTCACAGACAGCGAGGAGAGCGTGAGGATTCAAAGACAATCGTGCATTCCCCGAGAGAGCCAGCCAAACGAAACATTACACAACCCCAAAGATTAAAGGCAGGAATTTGTTTTCAATTAGTCGTGGTGTGTATTCAACACTCAAAATATGCCCCTCAAAATGTCCCCAGAGGTTTCAAAGAGCTTCTATTAAAGGGGAAACAGAAAGGTGGTTGATTGTTGACTTGGGAGGCTAACCCCCCCCCCTATTTTCTTTTTCTTTCAACAGTAAATAGCTCTGAAAGCAATGAAATGCTGTCTCTCAATAAGAGAACGGTTGAAGTCATGGAGAGTGAATCCAGAGTTACCACACGTTTATGGACATGGGGAAATAGAGAGGAATTAAAGCGGCAATCCATAACTTCTGCACATTCGAACTACAGCAAAAGATGGTGCAAAGATTCAGGGTCACACAGAGTTAAAATTACATTGATGGACCAGACAACGTAAACGTGAACGTGTTTTTTTCTTTCTTTTTTTACACTGAAGACGCTATAATATAGATATGATGTAAATACCTCAAAATTGTAAATTCCTTTCCACCACCATACAACAGCATGGATCAGTTCAGCACTATAAGCCCTATACACTTCACACTATACTATTATATTTGAACATTTTAACTCAGTTAGAAAATTCTCTATAATGGCGAGCCCAAAATAGATGATTAATGTTGGACCTGTACGTTGTGTTTGAAAACTTTAATTAATTTAGAAAATGCCCCTATAATGCAGAGCCAAAAATAGGTATGCCATGTTGAAAGTGATTAATGTTGGACATGTACTGTACACGTGTGCGTGCGTGTGTGCGTGTGCGCGGTGTGTACGTGTGAGTGCTCAGGGCGTTGGGGTTCATCTACAGACCCTGCTGTGAGCCTCTCTCTACAGGCTGTACACAAACACAAGGCTGTGACTTATAGATTCATATATACTGGCACACATCGGTACTATATTATGAGAATGAGGGCCTAACGTTCTGTGTAACACCAATTACCAGTGCTGAGGAAAAGTACTACCGGTAATCACATTTCTTATTTAAGTAAGTAAGTATCAATAGTGCAATTATAGCAATAGGCCTACTCCGTTACAAGTTTGGAATTCAAAATGTACTTGAGTAAAAGTACAAAAGTATTGGTATCAAAATGTACTTAAAAGTAATAAAAGTAGACAGCACTGGTGGAGAATATTCCCTTTCCAAACGTATAAAATGTGAAAAAATGTAAATTAAAAATAATTAAAAAAACTGTTCTACATGCTCAGATCAGCTATTTTCAAATGGCTGAAATGTAATTAAGGCTGAAGTGGCTAATGTACGTTTTCCAATAATAATAACAATCTAGAAAGTAACTAGTAGTATAAATGTAGTGGAGTAAAAGTACAACATTTGTAGATTTTGACGTGAAAAATATTTTGAAAGCAGCAGATCTACAAGCTCACAATGCATTGCATTCTATGCATTGTGAGCTTGTAGATCGGCTATTTTCAAATGCATATAGGGCTTGAGTGGCTAATATATGTTTTGCAATAATAATAAAAATCTACAAAGTAACTAGTACCTAAAGTTTTAAAATAAACGTAGTGGCGTAAAAGTACAACATTTACCTCTGAGATGTCGTGGAGTAGAAGTAAAAGTACTGAAAATTGGAAATACTCAAGTAAAGTAAAAAAAATACCTCAGTTACTTTACACCACTGTCAACTACTACGCCATATGTCCTGCATGCACGTGGATCTGGACACCAAGTGGTCAGTT
Source organism: Protomyctophum parallelum (assembly GCF_964188405.1). Classification (NCBI taxonomy): domain Eukaryota; kingdom Metazoa; phylum Chordata; class Actinopteri; order Myctophiformes; family Myctophidae; genus Protomyctophum; species Protomyctophum parallelum. The sequence goes on from NC_139718.1 coordinate 15,127,569, forward strand.
TATGATGTTAGTCATCTATGACAGCACTATGATGACATCAGCATATTTGGGCAATGTTTCAGCACAACCCGACCCCCGCTGATATAACGGATGCGTTTGAATATATAGACACACAGAGTGCACTGCCAATACAAACTAATAGGGCAGTTATTTTACGGAACGCACCCAAAATATGCACAGTTCATAAAAGGAAAATGCATGAAGGACAAGTCAGGGAGTTAATTTCTAGTTCTACTGGCGCCGTGCATAAGACATTCGGCACTGATCGGCCGAGATTAACCCTACACAGAGACACACGCACGCGTGCGCATACAATTCAAAAGGAGCTTACACACCTCTTCATGGCGGCATTATTAAATGCCACCCCTTTCAAAGCATTTAAACAACACAGTGACATGGATTCTACTCCAATTCAAAAATAATAGCCAAATAATAGCCTATTCCACTCTGTCTACCACAGTTTTTAAGACCATTTCAAATATTCTGTGATATTGACCAATGCTCCTCTTGTCTGTGTAACAACCAAACCAAAGGCGTGCCTGCCAGTGCACAGCTTGAATTTCGTTCATAAATCTTTCTCCATTTGATCTTTTCGGTTAAAAGTCAACAATAACATTAAAAACAAACAAACAAAAAAACACACAATGGAATATTAATGTGTTATCTTGGTTCCATTTTTACATTCTTGGAGTTACAGACCCTGCCGTAGGGGCCCCCTGGTGGTCCCCGGTACCCAAGCTGAAGCACTACAAAGAATAAGGAGTTTAAGTGGTTAATGTGGTAAAATGGAGACCTCCTTGGGGTATATGCTGGCATATTAGTCACTTTCAGAGACATAAAAGAGCTTATGATACTGTCCAGTCTGACCCTATAAGTATGCTCTGTTAACAGCTGCTCCTTTGTGGCGTGCAGAAATGTTTGATAGTTCTTGCCCTGCAGCGTTTATGCAAAACCGCGAGTATAAAGATTGCATGCAGGTGTCTGCTCAAATGATGACCGACGCTTTCAGTCTAACCAATGTCTCCGTCCCCCTCCATGTTTACGCCGCTATTCAGCGCTAAAGATAGCGAGAGCTTGGTCGAGACAATCCGTCCTGCACCACTGGATACAACTGTCGTGACAAAAACGGGATGCCCTCGTTGGCATGCTGTCAAACGCAGAGGGAGTTTCTGTATATAATAAAGCTTTGGAGACGCAAGCATGTGTGCAGAGCCTGGTACGCACAGCTATAGCCTAACATATAGCCTCGACTCCATGTCTGCAGCGTATGAATGTCTAATGCATATGCGTGGCGGACTGCAGTTTGTATGATATGTGAACCCATCGTTCACGGAAATAATATACACAATCACCTCCAATAAATAACTAGACTGTTTAAATTACAGACACTCTTACCCCTCATTCTCCGACGATCAAAAGGCATCGTTGTTGAACCCGTTGGCCCTTGAGAAGTGAATGAGAAAGCCTCCCTTTTCTGTATGGTAGCCCTCTCGTTCCCAGCAGACTGTCATCGCCCCCTCGCTCTGCACACCTTGTAAGGCCCGATTACTTTCACAACACAAGCCTCAACTACTTAAACCCGGCCTACAGTAATCTATGCCCTGTTGACCCAAGTCCCCCAGGGGTCCATACTTGGTCCCCTTCCTTTGTTGCCTATACACCTCTTCTCCAAAAGCTTAAAGCTAAAAACAAAAAAATATATATATCAAATGTACTATTATGACATGTCAAGAAAAGGGATGCTAGGGTGCATGTGGTTAATGGATTAGCTAATGTATAAGCAGCCTGGTAAGGAATTCCTTGAAGGGTGAGTCAGTAAGAATCAGAGGAGTGGGCTGAAGTCATGGTGTTCGGTATGTATACAGTAGCTACCGAGGAACTATATTATGGTTGTGTATATCTAACCTTCACTTATAGCACCTTATGTTGTCTTATCTTTGCGCCTTATGATACCATATCATATGTTTTGAGGCTTGTAAGAGCCAAGAAGTCCCACTTAAACCTGATAGCTATTGTTTTGGTACAGCCTGTCTTGGTATTACACTGACATCTGTAACCCATCAGATGATGTGACATTAGAGGGAGCTCATTAACAGTCATACAAAGTAAACATGAATAGAATAATTTTGTTCCCAGAACCAAAGGGTGTCAGGATGGCTAATTTCTTTCATACTGCACATCGGCAGAATCCGCTTTGTTTGCGTTCGAATATGTGCTAAAAGCGTACGAGAGTAGCCTAAATGGAGAGGCACAACAAACACAATCCCTAGTTCCTTGCTCATGGAGCACAGGGACAACAGATAATAAAGATGATCAACAATATCTGGACTTACTATATCATGGCCAGGTATAGCAACACAGGTCCTACCTGCAACAGCACTTTAAATTAGTTAGTAATATCCTGGCCGTTAGTGAACAGAGGCCAGGATCACGGTGGTCCTCTGCCATGTTCTACTGAGGCCAGCCTGCCTTTACAAGGCCACAGCCATGGATGTCCTGCCAGCTTTATGGCAGTCTAGAGTACATGAGAACCCCGTAAGGGGCAATGTGATCCCTTCTACATGCCTGTAGACTCCTGTCCTCATGCTGTCTTACAATGTGATCCCTTCTACATGCTGTCTTACAGTCAGTCCACCCAGACACCCTCTCACAGCAAGTAGCATAACACAAACAGTGGTGGAAAAAGTACTCACATTTTGTACTTAAGTACAAGCATCAATACTGCAATATAAAAATACTCTGTTACAAGTAATAGTTGGGAATTAAAAATTTACTTGTGAGTAAAAGTACAAAAGTATTGGCATCGAAATGTAGTTGAATTACCAAAAGTAAAAGTACTCGTTGACCAGAATGTCCCATTTCAAGTTTTCAAATGTATAAAAATATTTTGAAAATACCGATCTACAAGCTCACAATATGTTGCATAGCGAGTCTTAGCGACACATTGTCGCTATAGTAACTACGGTTTTCAAATAATTAGAATAGTAGATTAAAAGTACAATATAGGCCTCTAAGATGTAATGGAGTAGAAGTAAAAGTATTGGAAACTGGAATTACTCAAGTAAAGAAAAATACCTAAAAATTGTACTAATGCACTTTACAATGCGTCAAACAAAAACACCCTCTCTGAGCCACCCAACTGACCGCCTGACGAGGCAAAAAAACATAATTATACCTTTGCACTTTTAAAGGTCCCTTGCTGAGTTTCTGCAGGGAAACGGGGCTTTTGGAGTTCTCTGAGCCCGGGGTTTCATGGCGATCTGCTCAGTTGTAAATTGTGGCCCCAAAAGAATGTTTCATCTTTGAAGACAGACGAGTGTTCTCTCAGATTTGCCTGTCACGAGTCCAGAAGGTGACGGGGCTGGGCTCGTGAGGCCTGTCACGACTCCAGAAGGTGACGGGCTGGGCTCGCTCAACTCAAGTCGCTCGCTCAAGTCACGCTCAACATATTGAGCGTGACTGAGGACTGAGGATCCATCATCACTATCTAGCGCCGAGGATTTGGCAGTGTGTCATCGTGTTATGATTTGAAGGGCGCGGGAGAGCATTAGACAACTCAGCGCTCAGCGCGGCGGTCGCCGCAGATGGCGGATGCGACATGAAGGCATTTTGACATTTTATAAATCACGACAGCCGGAGCCGTTGCTTCTTAGAAGACAATACATTTGAATGCGACACTTGACATTTGAATGAGTGTCAGGGAGCAGGCATGTCTTTGTTCTTCTTTCACAATGAGTTACACCATGAATAACCATAGCATACCATTTATACTGCGTTGCCGTATAATTACAACACCAAAGAGTCTTAAAGCCATTTAGGCCTGACCTCGAAATTTAAAAAATGTCTTCTAAATCCTCCAGTTTTCTGAAATAAATATTTTCACGATAATAAAAAAATAGCAGACCTACAAGCTGGTAGCACGCCACTCGGTGGCGCGCTATGAGCTTGTAGATCTGCTATTTTTCAATAGCTAAATTATAACATAATGTTTAAAACACCAAAAGAGGTTCCCGCCCAAAATGGGTTAAAGCCCTACTGGCAGCGATTTTGGAAGGGTGGCGCTAGAAGAAAGGCCTATCAGATAATAGATGTGTTTTGTAGCAAAGATGACATTTTGGCCTGAGGGTGGTACTAGAGGAAATATCATGGGGTCACTTAAGTAGTTATGGTTAAATATCCAGGGAGCATGAATGAATGCGTGTCATAAGCAAGTTTGACAGCAATCTGTCCATTATGTTTTCCTTCTTCACCACTCTGGATCAGGGCCCACTTGAAAGGTGTCCGGGTGTTCTAGTATGCCAGTCGATGCTGATCCAATATCACATAATTTATCACATGATGATATGTCATCTACAGTCATCAATTTTCAATCATTTTGAATGCTTCAGTTGATACGTTGTTATTTATTCCTAGATCAGTGGTTCTTCAAACCCTTTCATTTCAAGGATGTGTACAAATGGAACAGTGTACAAATTGAACCCTTCCGTATACACTCTCAGAGTAACAGAGCTGTGAGGGTCCATTTGGAACCCCCTCAAGGGACCCTGAGAGTCCCTGGACCCCACTTTGAGAACCACTGTCCTACATTTGTTTTAATTTAGAATACACACTAGTATTGGATCGGTACTCAGTATGGGTTATGGGTATCAGAATCGGGAAGGAATATTTTCTTTCGGTACATCTCGACTATAAAGTACAAGATGATCCGTTACTATGCTTCTGGGATAGCATTCAAGCTACAGTGTCGTCACAGACTCACCAGTGGAGACAAAGGCCTCCATGTTGTCCTTGAAGGGCTGGAGGTGTTCCTCTGAGGAGTTGGCACACACCTTCTTTACGTCCTTCTCACAGGCTGGTATAGGAGAGAAAACAAAGAAAGAACTGCTCAATTAGTCAGGGAAAATATTATCAGAATAATGTCAAATCTGGGAATACATTTCTTACCAAGAATTTTCTTCACCAATGTGTTTTTAAAGGTGTCTACTGTCTACTAACATATACCACATTGGTTTCTATTCAACCACCCTAGGGGAATTTTGCTGAAAGTTGAGGTACCATCAACAACCAATATAAGGCAAAATGTTTCATTATGCTTTAAGTAGCATGTGACATGTCAAACTAGGAGGTTTTCATGATTCTGAATCCATTCCAAGCATTAGTTTTGCACGGAAAACACTCCTTGGGATAAAAATGGGCAAGTGGCTATGGCCAAATTTAGCCCAAGGAGTTGTTTTTTTTGTGTGCAAAACTAATGATTGGAATGGATTCAGAATCATGAAAACCCCCTAGTTTGACATGCTACTTAAGAAATGTATTCCAAGATTTTATCAATGTCCTCTGACTACATTCAAACACGTTGGTTTCTAATCCTACCTGATGAGATAGATTTGACCTGAGGCCGATTCTACAAACGCCTTCTAAAATCAGGGTTATACACGTTTTTTTACTCCTTTTCGAACATGCAAAGAATAGAATAATTATAATACTTGCAGCCAGTGAGGCTTGTTTTTTGCAAATATTATATATATTTTACACTTATATACACTATATACACTTATTTTAATTCTTTGACTTGTTTTGTCTAATTTTATCATGTTCGAAATAAAGTTTTTCATTTATTCATTCATTCTTTCAATGGTAGACTGTATCTTTGTATTTTCATGTCACTGGCTTCCATTGACAATGAATGGTAGACTGTATCTTTGTATTTTCATGTCACTGGCTTCCATTGACAATGCATGGTAGACTGTATCTTTGAATCTTCATGTCGCTGGCTTCCATTGAATGGTAGACTGTATCTTTGAATCTTCATGTCGCTGGCTTCCATTGAATGGTAGACTGTATCTTTGAATCTTCATGTCGCTGGCTTCCATTGAATGCTAGACTGTATCTTTGAATCTTCATGTTGCTGGCTTCCATTGACAATGCATGGTAGACTGTATCTTTGAATCTTCATGTTGCTGGCTTCCATTGACAATGCATGGTAGACTGTATCTTTGAATCTTCATGTCGCTGGCTTCCATTGAATGGTAGACTGTATCTTTGAATCTTCATGTCGCTGGCTTCCATTGAATGCTAGACTGTATCTTTGAATCTTCATGTTGCTGGCTTCCATTGACAATGCATGGTAGACTGTATCTTTGAATCTTCATGTTGCTGGCTTCCATTGAATGGTAGACTGTATCTTTGAATCTTCATGTCGCTGGCTTCCATTGAATGCTAGACTGTATCGTTTCATCTGCACGTGTGAAAGCACCAATTTCCCAGGGAAACATCAAGTTCCCTAGGAAATAATTTTGTTGACGTTGGGTTGCTATGGCTATACCTAACCTAACATTACCGATCAGTGTACTACTTAGGAGGCCAGCGTGAGGAACGGAAGGAACTCCTTATTTGGGCAAGGCTGACACGGAACTCTGTGTAGGGGGGCGTGGCTGGTGGTCACAGTGACATCACAGTGATGTCACAGTGCCTGGTATAAAAGAAGAGCTCACACTGAGAAAAACACCATTCACCACCTTGTAATCATGCAACACCGCCTCCTACTGAATTCCTCACCACCTCGTACCGACGCAGCATCGCCTCCTACTGGACTCTTTCATTAATTTTTTAGCGTCATCAAACATATTCACACTTTTATTCTCAGCCGTGTAGAAATGGCATCCGCCAGCGGTCTTCTGTCTGAAGAGCACTTCCTGTGTTCTATCTGCATGGATGTGTTCACTGATCCAATCAGCATTCCATGTGGACACAACTACTGCAAAGCCTGTATCACACGTTACTGGGACACTAGTGATGTGTGTCCACTGTGTCAAGAATGTGAAGAATATGAGATGGTTCAACAGTTCAGGAGCAACAAGTTGAAAGAAGAATATGAAGCAAAGGCTGTGGATGAAGTTCAGCAGATGATCCAGGAGAGACAAGAGAAGATTCAGGAGGTCAAACGCTCAGTAGATCTCAGCAGGAGAGATGCAGATACAGTCATAGCCGTGAGTGTGCAGGTCTTCACTGCTCTAATCAGCTGTATTGAGAGAAGCCAGGCTGAGCTCATTGGTGTGATTGAAGAGAAGCAGGAAACAACAGAGAAACAGGCTGAAGGCTTCATTGAAGATCTGCAACAGGAAGTCACTCAGTTAAAGAAGAGAATCTCTGAGCTGAAGCAGATCTCACACATTAAAGACCACCTCCTCCAGAACATCACATCCTTCAACACAGAGTGGATGCCCGCCAAAGACTGGACAAAGGTCAATGTTCATCAGTCTTCACATGTGGACACATTGAGGACAGCTGTGTCTCAGCTGGAGGAGACACTCAGTCAAGAGATGAAGAAGCAGCTGTGTGATGCGGAGCTGAGGAGGATCCAACAATATGAGGTGGATGTAACTCTGGACCCTGATACAGCACATCCCATCCTCATCCTGTCTGGGGATGGAAAACAAGTGAGTCATGGAGAAGACTTAAGGAAGAATCTCCCTGACAACACAGAGAGATTCTCTACATATGCTGTTGTCTTAGGAAAACAAAGCTTCTCCTCAGGAAGGTTTTACTATGAGGTTCAGGTTGCAGGGAATACAGCGTGTGGTTTAGGAGTGGTCAGAGAGTCCATCATCAGGAAGGGATTGATCACACGGAGTCCCAACAATGGTTACTGGACTATAGCGTTGGAAATTAGTTGTGGAAATGAGTACCATCCTGTCCTCCACCCTGTAAGAGAGGAGCTCCAGAAAGTGGGAGTGTTTGTGGATTATGAGGAGGGTCTGGTCTCCTTTTATGATGTGGAGACCAGTGTCCATATCTACTCTTTCACTGGCTGCACCTTCACTGAGAAACTATATCCATTCTTCAGTCCATGTTTGAACCGTAATGGTATAACCTCCTACTCTGATCCCTTTAGGGGTCAGATGCTACTCTGATCATCTCTCCTGTCACCAGTGGCAGATTTAACAATCTGGGGGCTCCCAGCAAAGATGAAGCAGGGGGGCCGACAGCGAGCCCCAAGCGGCCCTGCCTAGAGAAACAGCATGGAGTTTGAATCAGCAGTAAATTGGACATGTCTTTATACAACACAATATAAAACCATAAAGTATAAAATAATGAATAAACAAAAAAAAGAAAGAAAAATAAATAAATCGTTCATTTAAAAATGAAGCTTTATCATTGATGCTATATTTAGATATCGTGGCCACGACTTTGTGTCAGACTTAGATTTTTCAAAAATGTAAAAAAAAAAGACAGATATACAATCTGGCAGTGAGCTGAAAAACATAATATAAATACCTTGTGTTGTAGTAATACTACGACAGATGCGTCTTGAACACATGACTATAGAGATAATGTGTAACGATTTGCGGGATTTCTGGACAGAATCTGGAGGAGTAATATATAAAATAAAATAAATCAGAAGCCGGCCTCCTGGTGGCGCTATAACAGGCCCTTCTGGAAAATATGGAGCAGGGGGTCATCGTTGGCATCCAGGGAGTGTGCGTGCAAAATGTGGCACAGCCACAGACCAGGTTAACGGTGCCGGAGATTCGCTGGTAACAGACGGACACACACACGGACGGACAGACACACACACACACACACACACACACGGATGGAGTGCAAAACATACTCTCTCTCCCCATGCCTTCGGCCTGGTGGAGACAAAAATAAAAAATAAAGTGTGCCATGTGATCTAGGATTTTGATAACTTATCGCCAGATCCTCGTACTGATGTTAGGTATATAAAGTTATATAAGTGAAACTCACGAATGGCAATTAATTAAGAGACATATGATACTGGGTATCACCTTACTAACACCTGATGAAGAGCCTTGTGAATCACATTACAGTAAAAAAATAAAAAATAAACACTGCCTATTAAACCAAGCTGGCAATCAAAACAAGAGAGAGGGGTTCATTACTGTAAGGTTCTGTGGTAGGACAGTAATGAGGAAAAATTCCATAATCTACTATATAGACTATAAAGTTTAACTTGTGGCAGGCGGGCGGGTGGCCTGATTATGCCCTAATATGGACAGGCTACGGGCGGGCAGATGATGCATGCGTGCTGCATTGTTAGAGAGCGGTTTCAGTTGTGTGACGGGAGACCAGAGCTCCACATCACATGCCCGTCTCTCCATTTATGGGGATCCCCAACCTCAGCAAAAATCTGTTGTCAGCGGTGTGGGGGGAAGTACTCATATGTTTTAATTAAGTAAAAGTATCAATACCGCAACGTAGAACTACTCTGTTACAAGTAAAAGTCAGGAATTCATAATGTACTTGAGTAAGCGTACAAAAGTATTGGCACTTAAAGTACTAAAAGTAAAAGTAGTCATTATGCAGAATATGTGCCATTTCAAGTTTTCAAATCGAAAATAGCAGATAAATAACGTTTTGTGAACTAAACTAACATAACTAAAGTTTTCAAACAAATGTCGCAGAGTAAAAGTAGAATATATTGGCCTCCGAGATGTAGTGGAGCAGAAGTAAAAGTATCGGAAATTGGAAATACTCTGATCAGAGCTTGATCAGTGAGAGAGAGAGAGAGAGAGAGAGAGAGTAAATAGAAACTAGGATTTGGTCTCTGATTTAACCCTCTGGGCTTTGTGGTGGCTGGGCACAAAGAGTAAATGCAATCCAATGTAACCACTTGACCCTATAGCATTCCTCATCTGGGCATGTTACTTATAACAGGCAAACATTAAGCATTCCAATAGCAGATCTGCAAGATCCACAACAATGTAGATTGGTCATGTATACATTTGTACGGTGAAGAGATTTGGTGCAGAGGGAAAATAGTAGGGGTGCAATTAACAGACCAACTAAGTATATAGGGTTTAAGACAGTGGTCAATCTACAGGTGCAAACCATGACAACTCCTTCAGTAACCCTAACAGTGTGTGTGCACGTAATGCAATTATATCTGGCTTATTGTGTGTGTGTGTGTGTGTGTGTGTGTGTGTGTGTGTGTGTGTGTGTGTGTGAGTGCGTGCAGCTCATCTATTTGCTGTTTGTGGATGGGCCTTTGTTGTGATGCCAAATGCACCTCAGAGGAAACCGCCATTTCCAGCCAAACCTTTTCATTTCCTCCCAAACAATTAGCCTTGCGATGGAATATGCAGGGAGAGACGCCTGCTCAAATCACTTTGGCACATTCCCCCAACCTGCAAGTCATTAATGGATCCAGTAAATACTTTAACGTGCTTATGACTGCATTGCTAAGTGGCGTGGTGGTTCTGCAACATAACAAGAACATTACTGGGTCTTGCCACGGTCTCGGTCCGCTGCGTTGCTGCTGTTAGATGTGCGTCGGGTTCTCACATCGTCACAGGGAAGCGAGCTACACCTGCAGCTCGGCACGTTCGGGTGCAAAGCACACATTTCTTCTATCTTCACAGAATGGATTGTGAAAGCCGCCTACAGTATACAGTATGTTGCAGAACTTACAACATCGCAAGTCAACGCATCTCTCATCCCTAGTCTAAAAGAGCCAAGGAGGTTTTAAGCAAGGACAAGAGCAATCTGTCGTATATTGAAAAACCAACCGAACGAACAAAAAACAAAACAGGTACATAGCCACAGAAACACGACAAACAAAATATCCTGTTTAGAAAAACCATGTTTCCCAACCAGAAATCCCCCTACTCAAGAGAGCCCATTAAAATAGTGTTCAAAACAGCAAGTCTACAATTTAGAGGCGGCTCTCCTCCAAATGTGGTCCAGACAGTGAAGACCGCAAGGAGGAAGCCCACAACACAAACACCAGCAGCTGCAGGGAATCAGAACTAAAGGGATTTGCTTTGGGACAATTGTCTTCTAATCCAATGATAATATACACTTTACATGTGCTGTGCATTGGGAGAGGAGACTGACTGCTGTCTATGATGTTACCAGACCTGAAGGAAGACTTCCAATGTCAAGTTTACTGTACTGGCATAGTTTATGCCCATACCCAGCATATTGGCATGGGCATATTGGTTGGATCGGTGCTTCTGGAATCTGGACAACCGCATATCCGAACAACTCGGCGGCGGACACTGCACTGGACAACCGGATCTAATATGGGCATATCAGTACTGTATATGGATATGCCTGAGCCCGACATGACATCAGTGCAAATTGATGCAAATCAGCAACATTAGGAAGTGGATGACGTTAGTGCAAGCAAAATAGCTGATTCTATAACCTATAATATAGCCTCATATAATAAGATTGTTCAGGACTACAGCCTGATCCCACAATCTACAGTTGTGCGGATGTGACTTTATTTTCTCGTTTTTGCTTCTTAGCTTTTATTGTAGCTATTTTGACTAATTGTCTTTTATATTGTTGTTGGGGAGGCACTAAGTACAAATATATCACAGCACTGCAATGTTGCCACAGCTGTATTATAACTTTATAAGCGCATGTCCGCAAGAGACAATAAAAAACATTAAAAAAAAAAGTTTTCCTTTGGCCACAAATAAAGACTCACTGTTTTTTGTTTCAACAACTATTAAACAGCTTCAAAGGTTTGTGTCTGTGAATAACCTAGTCAGCGGGAACGTTTTGAAGATAGTGCGTGGACAATAGATAATACAACTACTTTCATGGCCTACATGCAATAAACGTCCACCAGGTGTAATGCAGTATATTACCCATTTTATGGTAACTGAAAGGTTGACGTTTTGATCTGATGCGTGCGTGCGTGCGTGCGTGCGTGCGTGCATGCGTGCGTGCGTCGTGCATGCGTGCGTGTGTGCGTCGTGCATGCGAAGCGTGCGTGCGTGTGTGTGCAGGTGTGTGCGGAAGATGAAAAGAGAATGTCCTTCCACCGATCTAAGATTTGTTATTTTTATGTGATTAATGTGGAAACAATTATTCCGGCTCATCTTTGAGGTGTTTAACCGTCATTTATTGGACAGCGAGCAGTGGAAAGTGACAAGAGAGAGATGAGTACCATGTGAGCACATGGTGTTTGCCATAGTGCACCATGCATGATGCACGGCACGGCACGCACACGCCTCTGACCTGCGATGATGTCATTAATAACTAGCGCGGTGTTGCTTTGCTCCTGAAGCGAGGAAAATATGAAGTGAACGACAGCAATGACAATTCATAAAGGAACGACCCCAGTGTTGTATGTACTGTGTGTATAGTGCTTTGTGCGTGTTTTTCTTCTCTTTTGTCACTTTTTGTCACCTGGACACGGGGGCATTAGGGCCCTATCTTTATCACTGCCCTAACCCCTTATGTTTAAAAAAAAAAAGAACATTTTGAAATAGTGAACATAGCCAATCTATGTTGGCGCGTTGTGAGATCGGCTATTTGAACTATTTGTTGTTTTTCAATATAGTGAAAACGCCTAAAAGGTTTAGGCATATGGGGTAAGGCGATGCGCAAGATAGGGCCCATTTGTCTCCAAACAAACACAAATAATCAAGACATTCCAGTCCATCTTTACACTCACTGCCTCTTCCACAGTGATCCGATCCGAAACAGACAGCAGTAGTACAGGCAGTGCCATCCTTTGAACTAGGGTCAAAACAAGAGTAGCCAGAAACTGTACTCGAGACTTTAAATTAATAAGGAGATAGTAGTTGTAAAAATAGTCATCTAAAATAATTACTTTAGTATGTATAAAAAGTAAAACATATCTAGTGAAAAGTACTGAGATACTTCATATGATCTGATTAATTGTCAGAGTCTCATTAAGAGAATGAAACAAACATGCATTTAATTTATAGGAACAAGCCATCTGTAGCCAAATCATTGTTAAAGGACCACTTCACAACTTTTCAACCTAACTTCATATAATTGGTCCTCACTAATAATCATGATAAAATAGCACAATTCTTTTCCTACTCAGTCTGTCTCATAGGAGGGCTGTGGGCAGCTCAGAAACCCGTCCACCAGTGACATCGATGGGGAATCCAATTAAGAATAGAAACTGCAGGCTTTCTATTCCTGAAAAATTGTGAAAATGGAAGCCATCGTTCTCATGATAATAAAAATCGAAATATATATCTTGTAATATCTTGTTTAAAAAAAATCAGCTTAACGATGATGTCACTGGTGGACAGGTTTCTGAACTGCCCACAGCCCTCCTATGAGACACAGACTGCTATTTTATCATGAACATCAGTGAGGACCAATTATATGAAGATACGTTGAAAAGTGGTGAAGTGGTCCTTTAAATGTTACATTTACTTACTTAAGTAAAAGTAAAAAATCGTCAGTGAAAAAAGTATGTTGCATTAAAACTACTACTTAAATGTAAAATTCATTCTGAATATAAAAAAACAAAAGCAGTTGTCCTGTTTGATTTGAATATTCATCAATCTAACTTGTGACATACAATGTTAATATATAACATCCGTCACTTGATTGATGGATCAATTGATTGCTTGAATAGTGGACTGTGTTGAACAGTGTTTAAACATCTGGGGAAACCCCCGTCCAATCAATCTTACTTGAATGTGGAGCCACCAGAAGATTGCATCATATGAGGTAACTTGACAAAGATTGTGGGTTGTGGGTAATGGCGGGTGGGTTCAATTGGTGGATAGAGGAGAGGAAACGCAAAATAAAACGCAGCGTCTGACTTCTGTTCCACGATTTGGCCTGTGTGGTTCGTCACATGAACGACTCTGATGTCAACATGTGTGTTTTACCACAGTAACCGACTAGCCCCCCCGTAACCCGACTTAGCAGGAAATCACAGCATGCAGAGACAATGAGACACTGCCATGTGGACTGTGGGAGACAGTGTAAACAAACAGCAAACATTGGCTAGGAAGAGCTTTGGAGCGCTACAGTGTCGTAGAACTGGATGATCGATGATCTCAAAACACTATTTCCACTTCTCCTTTCTCCGTAGGTAAGACTTGTTATGGGTATCGTGTCGAATGGGGGTGAATGGGGAGTGAGAACAAACAAGAGAGAGTGAGGGCAAGGAGAGGAAGAGGGAAGGAACATGAGACTAAACAGTAGTCCGATATCCACTATTGGCTCAAGTAGGGTGAGACAAAGTTTACTCATTATTCACTCATTACTCATTATTCGGTCAATTCCTAAAGATTTGCATTCTCGCATATTGTAGCCAAAAGTGACATCGTGAGATTCAAACGCGTGGATAATTATTTTGATCTAGTGTGTGAAGTTGGGCTTAGCCCTTTTGTGGGCTCACACTGCGAGTACGTATCAGGCCCCGAGGTTTGGGCTCACACTGCGAGTACGTATCAGGCCCCGAGGCTTGGGCTCACACTGCGAGTACGTATCAGGCCCCGAGGTTTGGGCTCACACTGCGAGTACGTATCAGGCCCAGAGGTTTGGGCTCACACTGCGAGTACGTATCAGGCCCCGAGGCTTGGGCTCACACTGCGAGTACGTATCAGGCCCCGAGGTTTAGGCTCACACTGCGAGTACGTATCAGGCCCAGAGGTTTGGGCTCACACTGCGAGTACGTATCAGGCCCCGAGGTTTGGGCTCACACTGCGAGTACGTATCAGGCCCCGAGGCTTGGGCTCACACTGCGAGTACGTATCAGGCCCCGAGGCTTGGGCTCACACTGCGAGTACGTATCAGGCCCCGAGGCTTGGGCTCACACTGCGAGTACGTATCAGGCCCCGAGGCTTGGGCTCACACTGCGAGTACGTATCAGGCCCCGAGGTTTGGGCTCACACTGAGAGTACGTATCAGGCCCCGAGGTTTGGGCTCACACTGAGAGTACGTATCAGGCCCCGAGGTTTGGGCTCACACTGAGAGTACGTATCAGGCCCCAGGGCTCACACTGCGAGTACGTATCAGGCCCCAGGGCTCACACTGCGAGTACGTATCAGGCCCCGAGGTTTGGGCTCACACTGCGAGTACGTATCAGGCAACGAGGTTTGGGCTCACACTGCGAGTACGTACTGTATAGGCCCCAGGGTTTGGGATAATCTCTCACTATCTTTGTGCGTTTCGTCAGAGGTTACACTTCCAGTGTATCAGTTATTTATACTTGGGACGACGTGGCTCATTTCTATCAGTGGAATTCTCTCGCTAATCCTCAATTATATACAATCCCCAGAGGACTGTCAAAAAGCACTCCCCAATTTCCTGGCCCTCTTCCCTGCGGGATGGAGAAGCAGCCCGTTGGCGAGGCCCGCCTATGGTAGAGAAAGGTGGGATCTTCTCTTCCCGCTCCCCTCCCCATAAATCAAACTATCAGCCTAGGCCCGTCCTACATGGTGCTGGAGAACACAGCAGTACAGTAGCAACATCAACCAGGATTTATACAGGGATTACAGGCTTAAGATATAGCATGCTCAGATTGGGCCCCGGGGCTCAGTATCACATCTCTGGAGTGACTTGACTTGTGATGAAACGGATCTAGAGTGAATTGTATTGCAAAACAGCAATTTAGTTAGAACTGCGTATTCCAAGACTGCATCATCGATAAGATTCTAACTCGACGGATAGAAGAAAAGAAATCTTACCCATGAGCTTTTGGTTGCACGAGATGCACCCGTCCCGATGTCGGACGGAGTTCCCGGCCGGTCCGTCTCGTCTGGGCGCAGACGAGCGGAGGTTACCTCAACAGATAGGCTCCACACATGGAATGCACGAGCAGAGCCTCCCGTCGTAAAACCGACGTCAGGCTAAAGGCCTTGACTGGACCTGACATTAAGGGCCATTTAAAATCAAGACACTGTCTGATTTGCCATGGTGATGAATGCGTAACCTGGGCCAGGCCTTCAGTGAAACACTAAACTCCCCTGAGCAACAAATGAGGTCTGACTGTTCCTTTTTATTTGATACTATTTCATTCGGTAGCGTCCCTGCTTCGCTGTCCTGCCCAATTATGCAGTAGTTAAAGGGATCTTTATGTGTGCTGACCAACCACGACCCTCGCTGGATGAAAAAAAGAGAAGAAAAAAGGTATCCTGTGGAAGTGCAACTCCATCAAGTCTTAAAGGAGGTTTGATGACATCCAGTAAAAATGTACTGCTTCTTCAAAACATACGAAGCCATACAGTAGCTCTCCTGAGGAACCAAGATGCTGAAGTATCATTTCTAGAGGCTTTTCTAGCTCCAATTCAAGCCTAATTCTTGCTTAATTTTTTAAAATAAATAAACGTATGCCAAAGCATAAATGTGGACCCCAAGTAGTTCTTGAGTGGGTTCCAGTGGGTCACCAGAAAAACTAGATTTCTTTACACACAGTTACCACACATTAACATTTTCAGAAAAATGTTGATAAATCTTTTCAGATGACTCTTGTGGGGGTCCCTGGCACAAAACCTTTTTTAAATAGGAATCCGTAGCCAAATACAATTTGGGGGTCCATGACCTCAAAATGTTTGAGACATTTCTAAAAAAATCTTGAAAGTGTTCTGAATTCAGTTCTGAATTACACAAAAAGCTGGGAGAACTACATTGTTTAGGGAGGGTATTTTGTATAGAATCGACCTCAGGTCCTATAATGGGTCAAGGCTGCATCAACCACAAATTAATCATGGCAGAAGTAAGACTGGAAAGATATTCCTCCGTGTGTGTGTGTGTGTGTGTGTGTGTGTGTGTGTGTGTGTGTGTGTGTGTGTGTGTGTGTGTGTGTGTTTGTGTGTGTGTGGGGGGACGGACGTGGAGTCCTGGAGCTCTACAGTAGGCTCAGATCCCCCGCTGGCCTCCCGATCATCCCCCCCCCCCCCCCACACCCCCGAGAGGAGCACAGGGAGAGGTCATCACCCTCTCCACCAAACAGGAAGCCCCCCACCCACCTCCCCCCCCAATCCCCCCCATCTAAAGGGGATCATGTTTCTGCACCACAAGCCAGTGAAGTAGAGGAGGGTGTAGAGCCGGGCGGGCGGGCGGACGGACGGACGGCGCGCCTTACCACGTCCTGAGCATCGCCTTCCGACTAGACACTAGCCGCGCACGCCATGTTGTGTATGCGCGCGCGCGCACACACACACACACACACACACACACACACACACACACACGTACAGTTCAGCACAAGCAGTGGTGCAGACACGCGCACGCTTACGTGAAAGCCCCAACAGATATGTTGTGTGATGTGTACGAGGGTGTGTGTGTGTGTGTACTCGCATATACAAGCGCACACATGCATGATGCCGCCAGTAGGGGCTGAAATGGAGGAGACATGGTGCGACAACACTGTGTCTCCTGACCCTTGACCAAAGGGGGGGGGGGGGGGGCAGCTACACATCGGCTCAGTAAAACAGAGGTGTGACTCCCGCACTAGCCCTGCTCTCTGAGTCAGACACCGTTGTGGATGGAAGTGATCTGCACTCGCCGAGCATTATAATTAAGACCAGTTGCTTTTCTTTAGGCTTGGTTTATAATAGCCGGGCATAAATATTTATTCGTGGCGGCGGCTGAGCGGAGGGGATAAAAATGGAAGGGGGGAGTCATAGGTGGAGCTCGCCAAACACCCAGAATCCAACGCTGCTCGCCCTGTGCGCTGCCAATACCCCCGAGGACTACCGCGCCAGACTTTGCTGTGGTGGAGATCAAATGCGAGGGCCCTTATGTTGCATTTATTGTCTTCAAGTCTTCCATTTTTTCCTAATAAATGAGTGACAGCTTGGGGTGGGGTCTGGGCGTTTTAGTAGACTCTTTGTATTTTTCCCCCAGGTCAGAGAGGAGAGGGCTTTAACAGCGATCTAACAAAAAGACGAAAAAGAAAAAAACTAAAACGAGGGGAGAGTCGCAGAGCATATCTAATTGCTTTCATATGCCATATTATTGGTTGATTTAAATAACGACAGACACAGAGGGCGCTGGGGGCCATCGCCTTTAACCCCTGCATGGCCCGGGCCAAGAATAAATGACTGGCTGGATGGCTGGCTGCCTGATTGGCTGGATTATCGACTTGCTACGGATGGTGGCCACCGTCACTGCGAGCCACTGAAACGACTTCAGCCCTAGTTCGCCCGCGGATCACCATGTTGATGATTGCTGCCTTTTGTCTGATCAACAACTCTGGAGACTGGACAAATGACCATGCTAGTTCAGCGGACGGGCCCCGCATCCATTCTGGAAGGACAGAGGTTGTGGTGGAATGACGACACAGCCCGTTAAGCATGAGATGAGAAAAAGAAAATCTCACGACTGAAAAATGTTGCTAGGCCAAGTCCTAATATGTAATTTGTGAAAGGGCGTGAAAGGAGCTACCACACACTAGCGCTGTGCGTCCTACACTAAACACAATAAAATGACGATGTTTTGGTAGCAGCTAACCAGTTGAATAAATTGCAGATTGATAACGGTTGTGGATATGAAATATCTGAGATCATTAGGGTTTGCTGGAAGACTGAAATAACTAAAAGCTTACAAAACGTTGCAGCGTGACATGTTGTAAGATTGTAGTTAGCCTATTTTGGGTGCACGACACACTTCTGTAGAAGACATGCTGACTTCTATGGAATCCAATTGACTGAAATCAGTCGTGGCGACTGAGAACTTTAATCCATGCCGTTAAGACCCATTCTACAAAATATCTTCTTAAATGCTAATGCTGCGTTCACACGTGTCAAGGACCCCCAAAATGATATGATTTGGTCGCGGACCCCATCTGAAACATATTTTGTCCAGGGACGCACAAGCCCAGAAGCAAAGATCTAAGTAAAAACTAATTAGCTTTACAAAATATATATTCAACGATTTGCACAAATGTTCACAACTTATATATTTTTTTAATTCATCTGCTATTTTTGAATAGCCCAAGTCTAAAATATTCTGTTAAAGTGTAAAAATGACGTGACCAATGAAATGATTCAAGATGCACTCCCCGTCTTAATGGGTTAAAAGGCACGATACGATGTCTGGAAACGGAGAAAGGCTGCTTCAGGCCATGCAGGGTTCCTCAACTCTTGCCCAAAAAACCCTCCCATGCGCACACACGGTTCAGGAGAAGTGCACAGGATGAACATTTACATCCGAACCGCTCTGGCTGGAAGAACGACAGCATGCATAATCGCACCGAGCGATTTACAATGGAACAAAAGATGACCCGAACAGTACACACCGAGATGCTGCAGACAATCTGGTGCAGCGTGCAGTTTAACCATCATATGTGTTATGTACACACCAATATAACCACTTAAACCCTATGCTTCAGGCCATTTCATACTCCACTTTTAGGTGATGAGGTGACCACCGAACTGCGGTATGAATAGGCCTTTAGTTCACCATAATCCCATAGGGCTTTACATATACTACACTACTATTTTCTAAATCTTTGCACCAGCATAGGGATTCTAGGGTTCAAGTTTCAACACAATGTCTCGCCGGAGGTGTCACGTCATAAAAAACTAGAGTCAGGGTTCCCACACATTTTTTAACAATTAATTTTCAAAACCTTTCCATATCTTTACCAAAGCATTTTACCCCATCTCCAGGCCTCTTAACACACTCTTAAACCAGTGTGCTATCAATGCACCGAGACAAACTCACGCGAAGGTGTCACATGACAACAATAACAGATCTATACGCTAACAACATACATACGGTATCACGTAGCGCTGCATTTTACCATGTTACATCTTTCACGTAATGTTGGGGAAAAACAATGCATTTCATTGCTGTCTTTTTTTTCTTCTTAAATTAACGACCTACTTGACCACACTACAGCGTAAAGAATCAAAAGTAGCCGATCTACAAGCTCGTGTCTGGAATTTCATGACCACCTGTAGAGTGTGGCAAAAAAGTGAACAGTTAAGCCTGATTTTAAATATAGCCGATCTTGTAGATGAGCAATTTTTGAAAAAAATAAAATAATAACAGCTTATGTTTATGTTATGTGTGCTAATGACATTTCCAAAATTGGGAGTGATTAATGATGTATGTATGGTTGCAGAAAGAAAACGAGTGTCCATCTCGGACCAATCTGCAAACACATTCAGAGGTGGAGGAAATCTATGAATAAAAGACCTGCATTCTGGTGTTAAATGAGAAAGCTATAGGTGGCAATTATAGCGTTGCACAGGAGTGTTTTCTTAATCCACTCCCGATGGATTTCTGACTATTCCCGCCTGCCCCCGCAATGACTTCATTTCTGACCGCCCGCAGTTCATTTCTGCCTGCCGCTCCCTCCCGCAAAACAAAATAATTAACTTAGTCCCGTGGCTCATAGTACTGCGGGTCCCGGAATCCTGTAGTTAATAGAGTACAGTATGGCCCTTATTTGTACACCGGGTGTACACCAGGTGTACACCCAATTTTGGGTGTACACCGCGTTGATAAATAAGGGCCTATATTTCCAAAAACCTTACATTACCCAAACCGAATGGGATTGAGTGGCCGTGCACGAGAGAGGGGTTGTTTATTTGTGAGCAGTTGCTGTTGCTCACAGAAAGAGTGAAAGTGTTTTTGCGATGGGACATATATTATTATTAGGCATTATATTGGGACACGGACACCGTAGCGCGCTGCACACCGGGTGCAGCATGTGAACGAGAGAGAGCAGGGGAGAGAGATAGACTCCACGTGTGGAGTCCATAGCACAGTAGGGGAAATCACATTCTACTCTGCAAGTACACATATTCATATCCTGCTAAAGTATAAGCTCTATAATCTATATCTGGTTAATTGCGGGAGGATGCGTTCTAGTGGCAATTGGCGCATGCCCATGTGGAACCCCAAAATGCCAGCCCTGTGTCTCACCAGTCAGGTCTCTCTTCAGCTTGCGGATGTCTTTGGCGAGGTCTTCAAACTTGACCTGAGCGGCCAGGAACAGATGCTGAGGCTCCGGCAGTGGGAAGACACTCTTATCCGTCCCGGCATTCTAGAACAAACAGACCCATACCACAGAACTGCAGTCAGCATTCACCTGTTCTGATCTATTATTAGGCCGTTTTAAGTTGGTAATACAGTCTGTCAATTTGACCAGTGGTCCTTGAGGGGGTTCCAGGTGGTCCCCAGCAAAATGATGGAGAGTTGGTAACCAAATGGACCCTTATTAGATCTTTAACGCTTAAATAGAGCGTAAATAAAACACCCAATGAAACACACAATTTGTTGGACAACATTTGCATTACTTAATTTACAAGAAGTCCACCCAATTAGAGAAGATGAATTGTCATTTTGATCACCATTTGCCTGTTATCTCTCCTAATGGAACCACATCAATACAGCATTAAATTGTGGACAAAATTGTAGCCAACGACAACCAAATATTCTTGGGTCTGAGAGGCTACATCTCATTAAATGGTGGTCCGTGACTCGTGAATGCCGAATGAATAATAGACCTTGATATGAAAAGGGTTGAAAACCACTGAAGTAGACAGAAAACACAGTACCTTATCCCTATTGCGCAGGTAGTAAGACACGACGTAGTCCACCAGACTGATGCGATTGTCCTGAGGGGACGGATGAAGAACAGCGTGGTTGGTACAGTATGACACTTTGTAACAGCACATTTTGACACTAAGTTTTAGTCTATGATTTTGGCGAGGGTGTGTGGGTTGTGTGGGTCTATACCCTGCTCTTGACGTCCTTCAGCTTGGGGAGGATCTCCAGTCCGAAGCCGTCGGCCTGTCCTCTGGTCCGGTTCCCTCCGTTCATGTGGTTCCCAAAGGCCAGAACCAGACCGATCACATCACGCACGCTGTCGCACTCCAGGAGGTCCTGATGTACGCACGCACACGCACACGCACACACACACACACACACACACACACACACACACACACACACGTGGAAAAAGTTCACATTTTTTTAAGTATCAATACTGCAACATAAAAATACTCTATCACAAGTAAAAGTCCGGAATTCAACATTTTCTTGCGTAAAATAGCAGATCTACAAGCTCACAATGTGCCAAATGGCTAATGTGGTTAATGTATGTTTTGTAACAATAATCAAAATCTACAAAGTAACTAAGTAACTAAAGTTTTCAAATAAATGTAGTGTAGTAAAAGTAAAAGTGATGGAATTTGTTAATACTCAAACTACTACATACTACAATACTACAAATGCCTCAAAAATGTACTTAAGTATAGTACTTTAAAATTAAGTAAATGTACTTTACAGTTACTTTACACCACTGGTTAGCGGCGGTCTCACCTTGCTGACGTTGGAGATGATCTCCACCTTGCGACGGATGGAGCAGATGGCCTCCTGGAAGACGGCCTGGAAGATGATGCAGTGAGCCCGGCCGGAGAAGTCTGGGATCTGGGCGAGCTCATACAGGAACCTGGAGAACACCAGTGTTAGAATGGGCTATATGCACACAGAATAACTCTTCCTACTTCCACGTCAACCCCCAAAACGTGTGGTTATGGTTATAGTTAGGGGTCGGACTAATGAGCGGTCGTCGGACCAGTGCCACCCCAAAACCCCCCGAATTGTGGTTTTCAACCAGTGGTCCTTGAGGGGGTTCCAGGTGGTCTCCTGCTAAATGATGGAGTTAATGATAAAATAACGACGGTAACCAAATGGACCCTCATTTTACACTCTCAAGAGTTAAGAGCCTGTTATCTCTCCTAATGGTACCAACATCAATATAGCATGGAATTGTGGACAAGATCTTATCCAACGATAACAACAATCTTTAGTTTTGGGTCTGCAAGGCTAAATCTCATTGTGGTCCGTGGCTCAAATGCTTTTCTTTTACCAGCATACACGCAAGAGTAAAATTTTGACGACAATTATGACGACATCAAGGCCCGCCAAAATAAAATGTCGACAAAATCAACTGTAGATTTAGTCGACTAAAATCTAATGATATTTAGTCGACTAAAACGAAAACATTTCAGATGACTAAAATATGACTAAAGCTAACTTTATTCAAAGGACTAAGTGCCGTTAAAATTAACACTGGAAGGGAGGGAGGGAGACAGAGAGACGGAGGGAGAAGCTGATGTGTTATGGCAGAATGTGGATGAGTGGACGCCGTTTGCCCAACAGCGGGACCCATTTGTGAGTCGTGGAAACATTTTTATGTTTCCTATTTTCAAAAATAAATCCCTAAAAAAGCAAAACAAATCATGAATTAAAAACAAAATTCATGGAGAAATCAAAGAAAAAAATAAGAGAAATTCCATAAATGAGAAAACAAATGTTTAAGAAGTAGTGAAAATAGCCGATCTACAAGCTTGAGCTTGTAGATCTTGCCCTTTTCACAGGCTAAAACGTTCGGGAACTGATGTAAACAGCAGCATGTCAGAGGGGAGCGGGGCAGTTAACATCCTGCTGTGTCATTAGGCAGACACTGGGCGGTGGGGGGGAGACTCAGGCCACCGCACTGACAGCTCTGCTCAAACACGGACACGCGCAGGTCAGCTTGGGACCCGAGCTCGTTTAACTGGAGTCTGGACCCCCGCTGGACACTTTATACCAGTGGTCTTCAACCTTTTTCATTTAGAGGCTTATTGGTTTGGCATTTGAGCGACGGACCGCCATGAGATTTAGCCTTGCAGACCCAAAACGAAAGAATATTCTGTTATCATTGGATAAGATTTTGTCCACAAAGCCCCTGCTGTACGGATGTTGGCACCATAGGAGAGATAACAGGCAAACGTTGATCAAAAGAACTATTCTTCCACATTAAATTAAGTAAAGCAGATGTTTAACAAAATTGTAACTCTTCCTCTTGAGAGCGTAACATTTACACTCTCAAGAGTAAAAGATCTATAAAGGTCCATTTGGTTACCAACTCTCCATAATTTCACTGAGAACCACTGGTTGAAAACCACTGTTTTAAATACCAACGACAGGAAGGGTAACTCGGGAGAGAGAATAGTCACCCATTCAAGCTGTCCTCGTGCACACACACACACACACACACACACACACACAACTTGGTTGACCCCTCAGGGCTCTGTACTCGGCCCACTCCTTCCCCCCCCCCCTCTCTACATCAAAACCCTATGCCCAAGAATAGGAACGTTCAAGGTTCGTTTGGTTGAAGCGTGAAGAATATCCGAGAATATTATTCTTTGAGATGGGAAGGGTGCAGAAAAAGCACACACACAGAACAAATATTTATCGGCAGCAGAAACACAACGGAGCTGGGGTTATTTACTTTGTGAGACGGCAAATTGAGCGACGTCGCCATCTCTAAATATTGTGTATTTACAGTATCCTCCCATAATGAAACAATTGGACAGCAATAAACCAATTGAATCAATCAGTCGGCTGACACGATTATACGAAGGAGAAAAAAACAAAAGCATCCGTCTCTGTCAAGACATAATAAACAAACGCTCGAACAACTTCATGCTGCTCCCCTAGAAAAACAACTCGTCTGGAATCTGAATTAGTCATCAATGTTGACGTTAGTGATAATACGAGTACACAAACTGCACCATATTCACTGAGTGTGCCAAAACAGGACAGTTACTCAAGTGTCACTCAAACCCTGGACAAGTAGTCCTACGCTGGAGAGACTCGGCTGGTAAAAATGTCAATAATTTGGAGGCTTCCACTATGAATTAAATATTTTCTTTAGGTGGTTGTGCTGATGATTATAAAACGGATAGCTTTGTAAAATATGCAGTCTGCATGCATCAGTCAGTATCACTGCGCTAACGTCTTGTTTACAATATTTCCCATACCGTTCCGTGGATAGATTACCATTCTGCTGAAATAGCAGGGGAGAAGCGTTTGTTTTGGATCACTCGAGGTCCTGAGTATATTCAAGCTTTACAACAAATGGGAAGGGTTCACTTAAAGCAAGGTAGATACAACATGTGTGCAGGCACTCAGGGAATACTGTATTTATAATATGTTTTTTTGTCTTGTAGAATGTATTGTTTACTATTTTAACCCATTGAGGCTGAATCTGGGTTTCTGAAAACCTTCAAATTCAGATTTTTTTGTTGTTGTAATAGTTATGTTGCTACATGTATAGCAATAACTGATGAGACACAGAGAGCGTGCCGGCATCAAAGGTAGAACAACCTATAGGTTGCACCAGGTGGCAATTGGGTTTATTAGGATAATGCTTAGAACTTTCATGTTGCCATATTTAATACACAACGCCCCCTTCCTTCTGAAATCATTGGGGTTTAGTGCTTTAATATCTCCTTGGAATGAGTCATACCAATTGCCTAAAACTATGCCTAAAACGGTTAAACCTAACCTTATTCCTAACCTTAACCTCAGTAAAATGGTGCCAAAAGCTAAACCTATTACTATTTCCAGTACGTCACCATATCTCTGTGACGAAAACATCCAATGTGCAAACTCGCAATGCATTGCAAGATGTGCTATTTGCACGCAATGTTCTTTCCAGAATAGGGATACTGTAGGGTTCATGACTCATGTAGTTAAACTGTTCCGCTGAAGGCTCTTACTGTTCAGGCTTGTCCAGAAGTTTGACTTCGTCCTCTTTGGAAGTCTCATAATGTCTCTTAATCATCTCCATCTCGTCAGCGGTGGCCCTCTGTAACGACACACAAAAGCGTGTCCCAAAACAAGCGCAGCATGTTCTTATCAACATCAAACCAGCCAGTACCATGCATTGTGCAGACCTGGCCATCGTTGTGATGCTGGTATGATAAACAGCACAGCCGAGGGCTACAGAGCCCATGTGAGAGGTCTGTTGTTAGCAATAAAATGGATTTGGCAGTGGTTTATAAGTCACTAAGTACAATTCGGAATACTTTTACTTCTACTCCACTACATTTCAGAGGCTTGCTCTACTGTATCTATCTACCTCTCTCTTGCTCTCTCTCTCATTTCACGCACGCGCACACACGCACGCATGCACACACACGCACACACACACACACACACACACACACACACACACACACACACACACACACACACACACACACACACACACACACACAACAGAGTATTTCTACATTGCAGTATCACTTACTTTTACTTAGTTCAAGTAAAAAAAAACATGAGTACCTTTTCCACCACTGCTTTGTTGTTAGCAATAAAAAAATATTTTAACTTCTCTAGTTTCTCTCAAGCTATCGGGTGGCTTGGCGGCGCTCTCCCGTGTATACTTACATTTTCATATAAAGCCTCGATGGTCTCCAAATCCACCACGGTGTTGTCCACGGTCAGAACAGCTGGAACGGTAAAGAACATTTATTAGAAGGATAAACAGTCAAGATCTTGGCAGAGACGCATGGATTCTTTTAACTGCTGCCAGGGTGGATGAAAAAAAGAAGAGCTTGTTTTTCCTATCAGCAGTGTGTAAACTCAAGACAGCTCGGTTATTTTGTAAAATATTGGGTGATAACAAACAATAATATCTGTGTCAAACGCAATGGTAAGCATTTCAAAGCTACAACCCGGGACTTATTTTAATGAAAGAAATATGCTATTCTAACCAATTTGTATGGTAGGGAGCCATTTGGTTATATTACCAACTCCATCATTTAGCCGGGTACCACCATGGAACCCCCTAAAGGACCACTGGTTGAGAACCACTGTTATAAAATATAACTAGTACATCTGCTGTGGTTGAAGGTGCAGTCTCCGTGCTCTGTGGCACACATGAACGGCCACTAGATGTGCAATCGTCTTGGACATCATTGCAATTAACTCTCTGTCAGGACGGACATAACACTTGATACTAGGTAATGCAGATAGTAGTTCACCCCAAAAATGACTTATTTTCTATCAAGATAATGTTTGTTTTTGTCACATTCCAGGGCCAATAATTGGATGACGGTGTCAATAGACTCTGTATAGTAGACTCAGTATAGGACTCAGTCGAGTCTACTCTGCCGGTCATCAAATTATTGGCTTAGGAATGCGAAAAAACTAAAACAAATTCCATGAATTCAAGGCTTTCAAGGTAATTGACAGACAATAAGTAATTTGTTCGGTGAACTACTCCTTTAACCCTTTAAAACCGGGAAAGCATCTGTGTCATTTTTTATTTCAGGTCCAGGCACCTTGGCCGGTAGTCCGAGTCTGGCAGTGTGCCACGGGTTCGACTCCCGATCCCGACGGCCTTTACTGCATGTCACTCCCCCATCTCTCTCCCTCATTTCCTGTCAGCCTCTGTCCCTCTATAAAAAAAATAGAAAATGAAGGCGAAAGCCACAAAAAAAACCCCCAAAAATAAAATAAAAACGGCAGATATACAAGTTCACAGCGTGTCACTTCTTTCTGGGCTGTGAGCTTGTACATCTGCTATTTTTGAACATTTTTGAAAAATCTTGAAAGTGTGACTTTAACTAACTGAATCCACAAGGCATTTGTAGAATCCTCAGGTCTTAATGGTTCAAGCTGGAAAATTATAGTGTAATAAACTATATTTCTAAATCAGGGGGAATGAAGTACCAATGAGTCTTTGGAGGAAGCTCTGCTTCAAACACCCAAACAAAGGTGCCACACATGTGCTAATTGTGTAAGTATGACTGCAACACTGCACCGGACTTGCATAACAAGCGAAACGATCAGTCAATCACCATGTAGTTGAATTATACACCTATCAGAGTGATTGACTGGGGGGAATTAACTGGACAGGGAGAAGAAGCTGTGGGGCCAGTGGTGGAAAAAGTTTTAAAATAATTGCAGTGGAGTAAAAGTATAATATTTGCCTCTGAGACGTAGTGGAGTAGCAGTAAAAGTACTGAAAAAATACCCCAAAATTGCACTTAAGTACAATAATTGAGTAAATGTACTTGGTTACTTTACACCGCACTGTAGACATCCAGTGGGCAGTCTGAATGTCCGTAGACCCCGGGCCCACATGGGGGCTCCGCTCTGGGGCAGGCGGCGGGCTGGGGGAACTAAGCCTCTCGGCCACGGGTCACAGGAGAAAGCCTGTAACTGCTTAACCCCTGGGCCCACGGTTAGAACCACCACAGCCAACAGCAATGATCTTTGGGGGGATGGGGGGTTGGTGGGGGGGGGGCAAGGGTAAGAGAAGGGTACAAGAAACAAGAGACTGAAAGTAAATAGTAGGCAAGAAGCAACAGCGACACGTGGAGTTGTTTGGATCATGGCCTCGCCATCATCTTCATATCTCGTGATCCGACGCAATGTCTGAATTGATTTTAAAAGTGCTGCTTATTGCGTACTGTTATGGAAATCAATATATGTCCATCCGGGTGAATGTATATCTTAGAAGTTTATTCAGAAGAACAGCAACAAGCAAACAACATCTCTCAGTCTAGCAGGCCTAGCCTGTATCCCTCAACATTCTCTCTCAGTCCCATCAATATACTATATAGATTTGAGTCTTCATATTTCCCACAACAGTACACAACCTCCTAATGGTTTAGCTCCTGAATGCATCTTAGACCTACTCATTCCAATATTATATAAACCAATTGGACGTCTCAGATCCTCAGAAGCTGCTCTCCAAACTGTACCCAGAATAAGAATCGAATGAAGGTGCATTTAGACTGGAACCAACCTGATGACCTGAGATCAAACAGTGTCATCTTTTACAAGCAGGTTTAATACCGTCATATTTTCTTAAGCCTTTGGTTATTGTGCGTGCGTGCGTGTGCTGGGAGGAAGAAGGGTAAATTACATTGGAAACCCCTTGAAGCCCCCTCAAGGACCCCTGGGGCTTTCTTGAACCGGCGCTGTTAACAACTTGGTTTATACTGCAAGAACGTGTCTATCTGTATTCTGTACGTACATTTTAAAATGCATTGATTTGATATGTATCAATGCATCTTTTAATATGAAGCACGTTGAGTTGACCATGTATGAAAATGTGCTCCGCCAAATAAACTTGACGTGAAAAGAGAATGTCAGTCCTGTTCTTTGTCTCCAGTGCGGCGTTGCAGGTTTATAGCTTGGTGACGGAACAGATTGGAGCGGTGGAGGGAGGGTGGGGTCAGGTGGTGGGAGGGATGGCTCCACTGCTCCTAGATCAGCTGACAGGGGAATCTGGCTGCTGTCACTTCCATTGGCTTAGGTGCCGATCATGACTAGGTCGCGCCAAAGTCGCCATAGCCAACAGCAGCGATCATAAGCCAGGTTTCACCTGGCAAAAAAACACTGACATTGCGGGGTTCGTGCACGTGGCCTTCAATCGCCCGAGGAAGGAGGCAAAGCTGTGGTTTGTGTCACCTCCACATCTACACATTTCTGCAGGCCAGCCAAATAGTGCACAGAGTGACGCCCTCTAGACTTGTGGAGTTTCTTCAAACTCTTCACACGTCGCAGCCTCCGAATGTGAATGTTGACGGCGTAGAGGTGGCCAGGACGTTCCCGGGGAGGTCCCAAACAAGAGCGTGTGGTGGTCCTCGTCCATCCTGCTGGAGGTCCTACAATGTATTATGTCTTATTAAGAGTGGATAATTCAGTTCCTTCAGCAGTGCAGCAGTCAGTCACACAAAGGGGGGCCTGGTGGTCCGGTGTGGGGGGGGGATATCTCTGCACCAACAGATCAAAGGCTGCCTGCCAACTGCCTCACACCCTCTACTTCCACTTTTCACTCATCGACTTCATTGTGTGTGGTTAAAGTAGGTGTGTGTATTTGTTTTTGTGCATGTGTGCGTGCATTTGTGTGTGTGTGCGCGTGTGTGTGTGTGTGTGTGTGTGTGTGTGTGTAGAATTGGAAGTGTGGGGGAGAGCCGCTGTTCGCCCTTGAACCATGGTGGCCCTTGAGGCCCCCACCCCTCCGTCAGTCAGCCCCGCCCCCCCCCCTCCCCCGCTTCAACCTTTTCTACCTTCCCTGGTTTTGCTCCCTAGTGGCTCTAATTACATTACATGTCCCATGTCCTTTTAATTTGGCAACAAAGGCCAGACGGGCAGGCAGGCCGGGCCAGGTACCGGGGGGGACCGAGGCCCTTAGAAGTGCTTTAGAAGTGCTTATTAAGGCCGGCACTGCTGCATTGTCACATTCAAACTGTCCACTTCACCTACACCTCCCATTAAGGTGCTAGGAAGCAGCCTCACGCTGGGAGAGAGCAGCAGTTTTATTGGGCCTGACGCAAAGGGACGAGGCGACGAGGAGGCAAGGGAACGAGAACAGGGAAGGGGGAAATGTCCAAACCAAAGCGGCGCGGCCTGGTCCTGGCGTGTCGTCGTTGCTCGGGCCGGGTTTGAGGTGATTTTTATGTGGCGGCAGCAGTGTCTGTTGGATTTAAACCCGCTCAGATCATTAGCGGGGTGTCGCTCCCATTAGGCTTGATGTGGAAACCGTCACTAGCTACAATAAACAGATCCGCCGGCCGCGTGCTCAGACTAGCAGGCGGCAGGCGCTCTCTCTCTCTCCGCCTGCAGTGGTGGAAAGTAACTGTGTACTTTTACTTAACTACTGGACTTAAGTACAATGTTGAGGTATTTGTACTTTACCTGAGTATTTACAATTTCCAGTACTTTTACTTCTACTCCGCTACATTTCCAGATCTGCAATTTTCTAAATAGTTGTATACATTTTGAACTTGTGAAATGGGACATTCTGCATAATGAGTCTGCCCGAGCTGTTCCACACACACACACACACACACACACACACACACACACACACACACACACACACACACACACACACACACACACACACACACACACACACAATGTGTTTACGTGCACAGAGGCACATTATACGCACGTAAACGTCTGCACTTTCCACACAATCACCCAAGCATGGAACCACTGCTCGCAGTTCCTTCTTCCACTGTTCATGCTCACTGTCTGGGACATTGCTAAATTGATTTTAACCAGTGCAGGAAAGATTTCTGCCAAAGTGGCAGAAGTGCTGAAAGGTCAATTTTATTCCGATGTTGCTCTCACATTTTGACAAATGCAAATTCCTTTTCTCACCAGTGAAACTGGGAGAACGTCCATGTTCCACTTTTGAAACACCAATTCATCCGTAAAAGTGGATATTAGAGGCGGTCCGCAGGCAGGGAATAATTTGCTGCTGCGATGTTTAACCCATTAAGACCTGAGGCCTTCTATATAATTAATGTCTTCCAAATCCTAATCCTGTCTGAAAAACGTGTGTTGCTCTATCAGTGGAGCTCAAACTGTTTCATGTCAAGGATCACAAACATTACCTCAAAATGTTTATTCTATGGACTCCCAGAAGCAAAGGTTTGAGTTAAAAATTTCTGTATTCAAAGCTTTGCACAAAATGCTCATGATTTTTCTAAAATCTAAAATCGGCACAAAGTGACGCTCTATGAGCTTGTATATCTACTAATTTTTGAATAGCCCAAAGTATAAAATAATGCTTTTTTTTAGCTAAAAATCTAAACTGACACAGATGCTTTCCCGGTCCTAATCGTTTAATATCTTGTTATCTCCCAAATGCAACCTTCTTCATCTGCATTTCATCACAAGTCATTCCTAATTTATTGTTAAATGGGACTGTAAATTACATTTATAACCGTTAAACCCTAAATAGGAGCCGCTTCCTAGAAACAGATCAAAATGATATCGCACCATGCCGTCGTGCCAAACAGTTTGTGTAAGAGAAACACAGTGGTGGAAAGTACATTTACTTAAGTACTGTACTACTTATTATTATTATTATTATTTTATTTGAGTTTTTACAGATTCCAGTACTTTAACTTCTATATTCCATCTCAGAGGCAAAGATTTTACTTTTACTCCACTATAATTATTTGAAAACTTTAGTTACTTTGTAGATTTGGATTATTATTACAAAACATACATTACCCAATTCGGCCTACCGGTATATACATTTTAGACATTTGAAAATAGCCGATCTACACACAAAGCAGCACGACGCATTGTCGGCTATTTCCACAATATCTTTATGCATTTTTATGCAAAACTTGAAATAGAACATTTTGCACAATGAGTACTTTTACCTTTTGGTACTTTAGGTGCATTTTGATACTGATACCTTTGTACTTTCACTGTCACTTGAACTCCAGACTTTTACTCCAGAGGGTGGCCTCTAACATTGCAGCATTGATACTTTTACTTAAGTCAAACATGCGAGTACTTTTTCCACCACAGGGAGAAACAGACAGACATTGTTTAACCCTCACCTATCTGGATGTCCTTCATCTCCAAGTGCAGGCTGGAGATGAGGATGCCCACGTTCTGGGACCGCTTCCCATCCAACAGCTTGATGAGCTACAGCACAAGGGAAAAGGTTTGATTAGATTCATTTAGTCGGTTTAGGATTTAAACAAACAAAACAGGCTTAGTTTCTATTGATGAGAACTGACATTATGTGTAAGACCAGGGGTGCTCAACCTGGGGGGTTGTGACCCCTTGGGGGGGTCCCGGAAATATTTTGGGGCGTCCCGAAATTATATTAAAAACAAAAACAAAAACAACAACAAACAACTTTTTTGCAACTGAATGGCTGGACAATGGAAATGTAGAGTTTTCATAGTACACATAGTGCATGAATAAACCTTCCTTAATGATTATATCTGGTTTCAGTATTTATTTATGATGTATTGTCTCTAAGGTTACTGTAGCGGTCAATTTGTATTGGTGGTGGGGAGGGGGGGAGGGGCGGGGGTCGCGAGACCGTGTAAGACTATACTAATACTTACATGTGTAAGCTTAAAATAAATAGTCCTACTATTGGTTCTGTAAATTACTAGTAACATTTCCTCTTTAAAGAAGAGGGAAAGAAAATCAAAATAAAACTTTGTCAACGTTAGAAAGTATTTTGACTGTGAACTATTTTACAGACTTGAAATTGTATTATTATTATTATTATTATTATTATTATTATTATTATTACTATTAATGTATTTAATTTTAAATAATTTTCCCATCTACATCATGAATCATTTTATTCCCTGAGCGGTGATGTGAAAAGTGAATATTAAGAGCTCTGCTCTGCTCTGAAGGGCCAGGGTGACGATCAGCCCCATCACGTCCCACACTGACTGACTGCTGTTGATGGACGACTGGGGGAGACGGTCAGTCCAGTCTGCCTCACTGTGTTTCTGTCCCTGACCATCACACTCAGACTGGGGGGGATGTTCAGTCTGCCTCACTGTGCGTTTCTGTCTCTGACCGCCACACTCATCAACACACACTGTCATAACCCCGCCGGGGTGACGCAAAGCACACAAGCACGTGCACACACGTGGGACTAGGAGGCATTTTGTCAAGTTTTATCAGGCACGCCGGGCAGAGGTTCCAGAAAACACACACGCACATGTGCGCGTGCACACACACACACACACAGTAGACAAACACACATACACGCAAGCAAACACGCGCGCACACACACACACAGCATACACACACTTCCCGAAAGAGCATGTGTGTGATATAATCAGAAAATATCAAGCCGCAGTGAAAGTACAAAGGCAGAAATAGCACCATAAAAGGACACTCTTAGAAGAGTAAGGCAAAAAGAAGCAGGCCTTTTTATAACAAACTATAAATTCACAGGATTTTTATTTGTGCCTCCACATGGTCACAATTACTTATGACTGAATTAGCCATAAAGCCACAGAGAGTTTTGGCAAGGTAAAGCCCCGCTCTAAAAGTTAATGTGTCAGGCTTCTTCATTAGGTATTACGGCGTGGGCCGGCTACCGGGGCTGGACACTGGGAAGTGGAGAGCAGGAGTTCTTTAGAAGTGGGTATTGCGTTACAGTCACGTTAGTGGGTGCCATGCTGCTCGCAGAGTCCATTACTCTGGATCACTGGGAATCTCCCACTCGGGGTGGACTTGAGTAGAGCGGCACAAAGCGCCGGGCTTTTCCCAACACCTCTAATTAAGGACTTTGGACGGGCCACACTAAAAGCGTCCCGGGAACCCTTCCCGCTCGCTGTGGCTCCAGAAATCGCCAATTAGCCCAAACAGTTAACTTAATGAGAAAAGACAACCGAGGCCGGCCGCTTGACACGCAAACCAAGGACAGCGGCGCGCGAGAGAGAGAGAGAGAGAGAGAGAGAGAGAGAGAGAGGGGAGCGTTCCCTGCTGCCATGCCACGCTGATGCTGCTGTTGTCGTCATGTCATCAACAGGTAACAGCACCCCCCTGTGGACAACAACAAACCCCCCCCCCCCTAGTGATATTGGCACAAAGACATTATAAAGACAGATAAAGAAAAAAAGATTTGTCTTTATTAGCGCGGTTACGCTTTACAATGTGCATTACAAACTTACATTCAACCACTCCAACACACACACACACACACACACACACACACACACACACACACACACACAAACACAAACACAAACACAAACACAAACACACACACACACACACACACACACACACACACACACACAAGGAACAGTTGTAGGGTTCAGTGTCTTGCTCAAGGGCACTTTGACAGTTCCCAGATGGCTGCTCTGCCTCCTGAGCCACTGCCGACCCCAAGAAGTGCCACCATTTGAGGCGCGCCAGGTGGCAGATGTTAGAGTTGAAAATGTGATTGTCTGTCCATCTTCACACCAGCGAGACTTAACCACTTGAACTCAAGCATCCCTATTCTGTGAGCATCATTTGCTGAAAATAGTCACTTTACAAGCTCACAACCAACTCCCTGGTTGGTGAGATTGTGGAATGTGTTTTTTCTGCAAAAAAAATGTTTTAGAGGGAACGAAACAAAACAGCCAACCCCAGTCAACTAAGTATTATACGGTAAGTATAGAGGGTTTAAGTGGTTAATCTCACACACCCACCCTGCGGTGTCCCGGGCCAAAGCTCCAAATATGACTCCAATAAACCAGCTATGATAGTTCATAAGTCACTCCCGAAGAGCCATGATTCTAAAGCAGTTAGTTTAAGGAGATCCATGAAAAATAAACTTGTTATGGATTTGATTTATGGGGACGTGGAGGAAACTGCTGCGTAATGTTTAGCACGTTGCCGGCGAATGCGCGCACAGTAATTGACCTGCATGCACACACAGTGCCAAGCTATACCCTTCCTGTATGCGAGTAGCCGCGTGTGTTATTCCCACCAACAGCCCCCACATCTCTGTTGATTTCCTCATCTCTTCTCGTCGTCCTCCTCCTCTTCATCTCTCAATCCCTCCTTTCCTCTCTGCCCCCCTCCATCTCCCTCCTTTCCTCTCTTCCCCCCTCCATCTTCCTCCTTTCCTCTCTGTCCCCCCCACCCCCTTATCCTCCCGCCCCGAATGCACCGACACGCGCATCCTCTACGCTCCGCTGCACGGTCCCCCACTCCCCCACAGTTGCCCCCCTTGTCAGCGGAGTGAAGCCACATGCCTGCAATTACCGTGTGTACCACTGAGAGAGAGAGAGAGAGAGAGAGAGAGAGAGCATTCTCGTCCATGTTACCTTTGATATGGTAATCAACTGACAGAAACGGCTCCAGAGTAAACAAGTGCTTTGATTTTGTGGCGTGGCACATGTGATAAAGATTTACTCACGCTCATGTAGGCAACGAATGTTTGGCACCCCTCCCGGCACCCTCCTCACTCCCTTAACCGGAACGTCTCTAAACGTTATTGGGAGCCGTCGGAATGCGGTGGAAACGGCCGATATACATAATGTACACACGCATTCCATTCTCGTCAGCTCGTCTCCCCTCGTTTGGGCTGGAGCCCTGGGCTCTGGGCTCTGGTGGTGGCAACGATCTGGAGCCCTGGGCTCTGGTGGTGGCAACGATCTGGCAACACTTTCCGTACAAGTGCATCGGGGCTTGTAGGCTATAGGCATGTACTGTCATCACACACGTGAGGTGTGTGTGTGTGTGTGTGTGTGTGTGTGTGTGTGTGTGTGTGTGTGTGTGTGTGTGTGTGTGTGTGTGTGTGTGTGTGCGCGCGCGTGCGCACGTGCGTGTGTGTGTGTGCTTGTATTATTATACATGTATTACTTGAAGGGGCGGCAGTGGCTCAGGAGCTAGAGCGGCCGCTTGGGACATGGAAGGTTCCCAGTTCAGTCCCATAAGCCAAATTCCAATACCCCAAATCTCGGCCACTCGCTCACTCACACTCACTCACTCACACTCGCTCACTCCAGCATTGTGGCGTTACAGTGAAATTGGTGACCTGCTGAAATATGTGACAATCGTGTGTAGACGTCACATATAATAATGTCAGTTTCTGAATGTAAATCATTGCAGTTTGTTCATTAGCAGAGTTCAACCCAACAGTATTCAGGCCACGTTTTTAAAGACCTCTATGTAAGTTGTGTGAAGTCCACACATATTTCGCCAGGTCACCAATTTCACCGTAATTTGCCATGCTGGAGTGATCGAGTGTGAGTGAGCGAGTGGCCGAGATTCTGGGTATTGGAATTTGGCTCTGGATTAGCATCGGAGCGTTCTTGAGCAAGACACTGAACCCCTAATTTCACCCGATGAGCAGGTTGGTGCCTTGTATGGTACAAACCCAGCACAACACTGCTAATG
The DNA here is from genome assembly GCF_964188405.1 of Protomyctophum parallelum. Lineage (NCBI taxonomy): Eukaryota > Metazoa > Chordata > Actinopteri > Myctophiformes > Myctophidae > Protomyctophum > Protomyctophum parallelum. The sequence goes on from NC_139718.1 coordinate 15,163,767, forward strand.
CTAGGGTTAGGGAAGCACACAAGTTTCACTAGAAATACTTGCATGGAGCTACCATGTGATGATGACAGTGTATATTCAATCTGGCTAACAATCTGGCTGGCTGTGTGTGTGTGTGTGTGTGTGTGTGTGTGTGTGTGTGTGTGTGTGTGTGTGTGTGTGTGTGTGTGCGCGTGTGTGTGTGTGTGTGTGTGTGTGTGTGTGTGTGTGTGTGCGTGCGTGCGTGTGCACACGGATTGATATCAGTGGTACGGGGAGGGAGAGAGGGAGGCAGACCACTGGCTGCTTGGTCAGATACTGCAAAGTAAGGTAAAACATTGTCTCATTGCCTCCTCCAACAAGACTTAACTTACACCCTAATACTTTGTTGATCAGGGTCCCCCAGGGATCTATACTCTACTCTATCAATCACCAAACCTCTCTCAGCAAAAATGGCAGATCTACAAGCCCAGATCTGAGGTTGTAGATCTGCTATTTCTGCTGAATTCCTTTCGCCCAGAATAGGATGGCTATACGGCATCATGTGGTTGTGGACTCAAATCTGGAAGTAAACGGCTCACTCACTTTTGGGCTCTAGTTTGTAACGGGTTGGGTTTCCATTCATCCAGCCATTACACGCCCTTACAACAGACTCAGAAACGCCACTCCCAACACCCATTTGGTATAAATAAATCAGCTCTAAACCGGAGCTCAGCAGCGTGCCAGCAGGTTTCTTTCTGTGCACAACAGTCTGTCTGTTCACCTTCAGCTGTAATGGTAATGGATGTGTGACTTTCCTCTTACTAGCTTAAGACTCAAAACTGCCTGGATGGGCCCGGACGGTTAGCTCAACTGTCTGGGCACCTAGGCTGCTGAGCCAGCCTGACGGTGTGCCGCTGGTTCGACTCCCGATCCCGACGGCCTTTGCTGCATGTCTTCCCCCCCATCTCTCTCCCTGTTTCCTGTCAGATTACTTTCAACCTATCAATAAAGGCAGAAAAAACCTGCCTATAGATGAAAGCAAATCTATCCATCCATCTATATCCATCCATCATATATATCTACTTCAATCCATCCATTCTCCATCATGAATTGATTATCAACTCTGCATGGATAACCCCCCCCCCAAAGCTATTCAACTATAGTCAAGCTTCTGGGAAGCCATCATCGGTTGATGATTCAGACGATTTCTCTCTCCGTGCGAGCATAAACTTTTAGGGATAAAAGATGGGAATCTAAACTAAGTAACTTTTGTTTAGCCAACCTTTGGACTGCCAAGCATGCTGCGAGGAGAGGCACGTTCACTCACACAGCGCTGTCTCCCTGTGTAATCACAGAGTTGGACTGCAACTCATCTCGCTGGTCCCCAAACAAAGATCATCTGATCACGAGTCTAGAATCTGCACGCCCAGGATCACACCTCAACATGGATATCAGAGCTTCACTGTGCTTATCTACACACAGTAAGTAAGCAGCTTGATGTACAAGTACACCCCCTGGACATGATGTACAAGTACGCCCCCTGGACATGACGCTAGTATGTCGCAGGGACTTACCCCCAATACAACCGTTGATGCTGAGTGCCAAGCAGGGAGGCATTTGGTATGACCAGGCCATGGATCGAACCCTGACCTCCCAGTCTCAGGGCGGACACTCTAACCACAAGGCCAATTAGCTGGTTATATCTAGGACCACAAAACACCACCGAGGCAAATTCAAATGCTCAAATTATTGTATTCTGCACATGTTTTTTGTGGATTAGTCTTTAACTGGGGTTAACATTACAGGACTCTGATGATGATGTCAGGTCTAGACAGGAGACAGTTGGCAGGACTGGTGTCTGGTTGTGGCCTAGTTGAGTTGGATCGAATGTTGGACAGTTTCAGAGTGACCAGAGTGGATAGAGAGGGTTCCAGGGACGGAGGCAAAGGGAAGAAGAATACGCACGTGCACCACACACACACACACACACACACGCACACGCACACGCACGCACACACACACACACACACACACACACACACACACACACACACACACACACACACAAGGAAGCCCTGTGGAGTGGACTGGAGCCGTAGCGGATTGATCAGAATAGGGGCCATGTACTGTATGGATTTAGAGGGGACAGTCTGGGCCTGTGGCCGATTTTTAACTGCTTGGACGCCACTGCAAGGACCACAGGGGCAGCCAGGATGCTGCTGCTGACACAGAATTCTGGCTGCAGCAGAAGTGCAGAGTTGCAACATTGACATGTATAGGACCGTTCTAAATTCCCTTATTGTTATGTACTGTACTGTTTGTCCAAAGAAAAAAGGACTGAAATAAACTAAACTAAACTAAACGTAGCTCACAAACTCAGAACTCACATAGTTTATGATTAGAGTGATGGAATACATGGTAACACACACAACACGCTACACAAACATGCAGTGCACACAACAAGCCAAGCGAGGCCGGTGTCGGTTTGCCTTTGACTTTAGAGTATCGGTTCACCAGGGCAGAGAAATCCAGCTTGATTGTGAAGCTCTGCTGAAATGAAACCAGAACAACCGGGTTGGATTGACTTTCAAAATAAGCCAAGGAGAAGTGAACTCATTATAACCCAATAGCCTGGCTTGACCCAGCACAAAAACCTGGAAACTTGGCAACTACGGTGTGGAACACAAGAGAATAAGACTCCATTTCTTCCAGCCATCTCTTTGTTTTCTCGTTTTGATTTATGACTCGACATGACGGACGGCACTCAAAAAAGAAAAAAAAACACTTTAAAAACATTAAAAAGCTTCAGGTAAAGCATGTGTCATCACTTGACACATTTTAAAGTTCATACACTTTCCCACACGGGATGTCATGCTGCACCTCCTCATCACATGCCACAGAACAATCTCAAACAAGCGGTAGAACGCAGACAAATAGCAGAAAGCGTTGACGAGTCAGAGGTTCAACACCAAACATACCTTCTTGGTTTTAGCTTTTTTCTCGTAGGTGTCGGACAATGGCTTCTTCTTGGGCTGCAGCGTGGCCTTGGAGAAGAGATCTTCGAACTCTGTGGTGTTGACGATGTCTGGCTCCTCCAGGGCTCCCCATAGTGTGTTGTTGCTGGAATAAGACAGACACTTCACACTTAACTTAAGCCATTTAGGCCTGACATCGAAATAAAAAAAACGTTCGCTCTGAAAGAATATATATTCAAAGTTTTGTGCCGCATTTTCACGATTAGACCTACAAGCTATGAGCTTGTAGATCTGCTATTTTTCAATAGCTAAAGTATAACATAATGCTTAGTTAAAACACCAAAAGGGGATCCTGCCCAGAATGGGTTAAGCCCTATACTTAGCGAAAATAGCCTGTCTACAAGCAATGACGCCATTATGTTGTGAGCTTGTAGATCAGCTATTTTTGCTTATTTTTCTTTACTTTCTTTGGGGGAGAGAATATTTGTCTTGTGAAATTTTATGAAACCTTTTGGAGATTTTCAAATACAAAATAAGGATGCCAAGTTGATTAAGGTCAAAGCGATGTAATTTTGCGAGGTAGATTTGCGAGGTAGATTTGCGAGGTAGATTTGCCGAGCTGCCACAACGCAAATAAAAGGCATAAAAGGCCACAATGACCAGGTCGTTATGGCCGTGGCCAGATCAGGCTGCTTGGCACAAAGTGAAAATACTACTCATGTAAAATGTGGTTTCTGCCAGGAATTATCTACAAAATATAGTTGTTTATTTCAGGCGTATTCGGTCTGCTTCTATATGTTTATCTCAATTCTCCTTTTTCCCTGCATGACACAAACTGAGATAGGGAATTCCAAAGCCAGTCGGGGCTCTGCACTTGAATAAATAAAATAAACGGATAACGGATAAATAACCTAATATGTGCTAGCAAAAGACGATTAAAAAAAATAAACATTCGCATTGTTTCCGAAGGTGCTGGATTCATGGCGATGGGATAGTTTCTGCAATAAAGGAGCTTTTACAGGCAAACGAGGAAGACGATGGGAGCGAATGCTGTGTTTGGGCCGTTGCTTGGCAACCTGGTGAAAGCAAACAGAAGCTGCACGCGGGAGGACGAGCGCTAAGACGTTGGGATCACAGGGTTCAGCATGGCTCTGCTACCAGTACCTAGCGCCTCTCACCACGGCCACTGCCACAACCCATAACCCTGCAGGAGGAGACAGTGACCATGAAGCAGCACATATCCAAAGCACCGCTTGTCCACCTTCAGGATTTCGACGAAATCGATTCGAATCGATTGAACCACGGACAACACCCATTTGATACAATGTACACACTGTCAAATCCTGTATGCATGAATTTAATACTGAAAGTGCACAAATGGAATACAATGGAGCCGTGTTAAGGGTCCATTTGATTCCATACGTACACTCTTGGAGTATACTGAGCTGTAAGGGATACATTTGGTTCATAACTTTCAATAATTTAACTTGGGACTCACTGGGACCCCCTCAAGGACCCCCGGACACATGGTGAGAACCTAAAGCATAGTTAGAACCGCAAGCACCCACGCGCACACACACACGCACGCACGCACACACTTATCATCACTGTTATAACTCTGTTTACTCTTCCCTCCACTGACCTGTCATAAGTTCAGTTTTTGGCAGGTCAGTCTACACTAGAGAAAGCTTTTTTTTTTTACGACTAACGAGACGAGCTGGAGGTTTTACCGGGGCTTAAATACCACAGCAATCAACTCACTCAATTAGTGTGAAGTTAGTCCAATTGTCTCCGTTTGTTGTTGGCCTCCTATCGCAGTGGTGAAAACTGAAATGTATTTATCTGAAGCAGCCAAAAGGCTTAATGATACTGTCCTACAATCCCCCACGTCATTTGTCACTGCCTTGCCTTCAGCAGGGAGGTAAATACTGTATGAAATGGACCGTCTCTTGAGACAGCTGCCTGGGTCGGAAAAGTTAATTATATAATCCCCCCCCCCCCCCAAAAAAAGAACGTTTAGCTTGCAAGAAAATGTTATAATCGGCTATATTATGCCTTACATGTTTTGAACTCAAATCTGTGCTTCTGGTGGTTACTGGAATAACATAATTTGATGGGGGTCCATGATGGGGGTCCATGGCCAGATACATATCATTTTGGGGCTCCTTCACACACACAAGTTTGAGAACCACTGACATACTAGAAACATACATTTTTCTGAAAACTGTTTGGATTTAGAAGACATAACATTGTGTCGAATCAGCCGGCAGGTCTTAATTTGGGTCAATTACATTTAAAGCTTCTAAAGCCCCCGTTGCATCATCTTCACGCAGCTTCCCCGGGAAGTCGCTCCGCGCGCTACGCTGCCGACCACTCGTTGGACTTACATTCGTGCACCTGGCATCATTTCAAGGCTTACAGCGTTTCCCCCCTCATAACTCCAGACCCTCACACCATTAACGCAGATGACACCGTTGATCCAGATACAGTTAAACATCTGACCCATTTAATGCCCCTTAAACTTGCACCTCTACTGTAAAATTTATAGCACATGAAACTGCTAGTGGCCCAGTCGGTTCTCTCCATACACTGGCCAAAACCAGCTAGAGTGCAAACCACAACTCCACTTCCCCCCCGACTAATCCAGCCATGGAAATACAAGGCTATAAAGCTAAAGGGCCCTGGCATTCAAGAGGCACAGACCACAGCCACTGTAAATGGCCTGGATAATCGGCTTCATTACGGAGCATCTCAACTGAACTGGGAAGTAACACTGTAACAAGAGGAATGAATGTCTGAATGTTCAGAATATGAGACGCAGCCTACAGTGAACGCCAGACTCACACAGTGGGTGGTCAAGTGATGATATAAGTCTACACAATTAGAGAATGGAGAGGAATTGTTATTTTGATCAATGTCTGCCTGTTATCTCTCCTAATGGCACCACGTCAACACAGCATGGAATTGTGGACAAAATCGCACAATCGTATTCGCGACAAAATATTCTAAGTTGTGGGTTGTAGATCTCATCGGTGGTCCGTGGCTCAAACGCCATATAAATAATGGACCTTGATATTAAAAGGTTTGAAAAGCGCTGTTGTAATGGAATGAGGGTTGTCGGCGCCACCGGGTATACGTACTTATTGTCCTGATGAATCTGGATGCGGGTCCAGTACAGGGGCTTCATGGGACAGGCCGGCTCCACGGCAGGCTTCCGCGGGGCCTGCTCCACCTTCTGGAAGCTGAAGCCCCCCATCATGGGGGGAGGCGGCGGAGGGCCGGCGCCTGGAGGGGGCGGAGGCGGAGGAGGCCCGGCTCCGAGCAGACCGGGAGGAGGCGGGGGTGGGGGGGGAGGAGGAGGACCACCTCCTGGCAGAGGTGGGGGAGGTGGGGGTGGTGGGGGGGGTGCCCCTCCGCCGCACGGCAACGGGGGAGGTGGGGGTGGTGGGGGAGGTGCCCCTCCGCCACACGGCAACGGGGGAGGTGGGGGAGGTGGTGGAGGCGGTGGTCCGGTCTGGCCTGGGTATGGAGGAGGAGGAGGAGGAGGAGGAGGAGGTGGGCAAGGTCCAGGGGCCCCCGAGGCCAGCTCGGCTCTGCCTCCCAGGTTCATCTCGATGGAGTCCAGGTTGAGTTTCTTCGGCGGGCTCTGGCCGGGGCTCTGAGCAGGGTGGCCGCCGCTCTCGCCCTCCGGGGTTTTGATGAAGGTGTCCCGGTCGGTTTGGACGCACACGTTGCGGTAGGTCTTTGGAGTATGGTGGTCCGCGGTGGACACGCAGGCCTCCTCGTGCTGCGGCACACCTTGTCCCACCGGTTCCACAGCCACCGCCGCGCCTCGGTCTCTTAGCTCCATCTGGCCCGTCTCTCCGTCCAGCCGCGACATGGCGACGGCATGCTCCCCTCGAAGCTGGAAGATCCGGAGCTCACATTCAGCCTGCAAGGAGCAAGAGGAAAAAACAAACAAACAAACAAACAAATGTCAAAAACATCCAAAAACTATGCTTCAATCAATTTTAGATTTTCTTGACGAACCATTTGATGAAAATGCATCAGTGAAATTTCAGGAACTCTTCTTAGAAAAATCACAATTTGATTCCATCCGATCTTTCCATAAATAAAACCTATTAAACAGACATTTCAAGCAATGTAGAAAAATGGGAAATACAGAAATCCACCCAAAAGGAAAGGAAAAGCATTTTCAATGGATCTAACATATGTTCCTTTTTAACTTGTGGTCAGTTTAGAAGTGAATTGGGCATGTTGCATCCTTTCTCGTGGCTAAACTAAACTCCCCATCTCTCCATCTTATTTTAAAGGTCAGCGATTAATGACAGTGATTTGCATAGCAGACAAAGGCAAATACTGAGAACCCCATAGTCTCTAATACGAGACTCAAAAGGTAAGTATTCTGCAATACCGTTAGCACTATGTTTTGCAGTCTGCCGTGGACATGACTTAATAATAATAATAATAATGGACATGACTTAAGGGACACATGATCATTTGGAGGAGGAGAGAGAACACAAACAAACTGAGACCTGTGATAAACTTTTAAACTTTTGAGTTAATACAACATTGGCAGCTTCTATCCCGGATTTGAACCTGTTTCTTCTGCCATTTTTTACCTTTGAGCTAACAGAGCCTGTCTGCTTGCACAGGGGATAAATTGAATCTTGACCATCAGGTCAAAATTTGTGTCAGATCCTGTGTCTAGGAGACCTTTAACACAATCTGAATGTCTCAGTAGAAGAGCAGGCGGGAGATGAAATACAACCATCGCAATTGTATTAAGTTATATTGTATTAATAAACAAACCTTTATTGGTGGGTGCCAATAAAATAAAGTGGAAATGTGAGTACTTTGTCCTCCATTGATTTGAAATTTTGGATGTGGTAATTTTTTATTCATACTTTCATTAATTCCACTGAGAAAACCCATTGTTGATGTGCAAACCCTTTTTCCTAATTTATATAAATATTTCATTTTACATACAACTACCCGAAAAGCATTACTGTACTGGCATTACTGTAATGGAGTATGACAGTAAGAACTAATGACAGGTTGCTTAACATTGCACTTGAATCTATAATTAACCAGGGACGTTGGATTTCATGTTGACTTAGCGCCATCTTGTGCAGCTACAGAAAACTGCAAGTGAGTCAAGCTGATCTTCCACAAGAAACGTTTTCATTAGAAAGATTAGTTGACCTCATAATGTACATGTAAGACATGTAAGTCAATTTTGTCATCCACTACCCTAGATTCCTGCTTTAAATGTAACTTTTCAAGAATTACAGTAGAACTTCCTGCTAGACAAAGGCAACCCACGTTCTGTAAAAGCCCCCCCCCCTCCCCCTAGTATCTAACATTATGTTTCTGGGACAGTAGAAGCTCTCATATTCATATCGGTTTTAATCCAAAAGGTGTCAGATGTTGTTTTCTGTTAGTTGTTGTGTAGTGTAGTTTGCGGTTAGTTGTTGTGTAGTGTAGTTTGCTGTTAGTTGTTGTGTAGTGTAGTTTGCTGTTAGTTGTTGTATAGTGTAGTTTGCTGTTAGTTGTTGTGTAGTGTAGTTTGCGGATAGTTGTTGTGTAGTGTAGTTTGCGGTTAGTTGTTGTGTAGTGTAGTTTTCTGTTAGTTGTTGTGTAGTGTAGTTTGCTGTTAGTTGTTGTGTAGTGTAGTTTGCTGTTAGTTGTTGTGTAGTGTAGTTTGCTGTTAGTTGTTGTGTAGTGTAGTTTGCGGTTAGTTGTTATGTAGTGTAGTTTGCTGTTAGTTGTTGTGTAGTGTAGTTTGCTGTTAGTTGTTGTGTAGTGTAGTTTGCGGTTAGTTGTTGTGTAGTGTAGTTTGCGGTTAGTTGTTGTGTAGTGTAGTTTTCTGTTAGTTGTTGTGTAGTGTAGTTTTCTGTTAGTTGTTGTGTAGTGTAGTTCGCTGTTAGTTGTTGTGTAGTGTAGTTCGCTGTTAGTTGTTGTGTAGTGTAGTTTGCTGTTAGTTGTTGTGTAGTGTAGTTTGCTGTTAGTTGTTGTGTAGTGTAGTTTGCTGTTAGTTGTTGTGTAGTGTAGTTTGCTGTTAGTTGTTGTGTAGTGTAGTTTGCTGTTAGTTGTTGTGTAGTGTAGTTTGCTGTTAGTTGTTGTGTAGTGTAGTTTGCTGTTAGTTGTTGTGTAGTGTAGTTTGCTGTTAGTTGTTGTGTAGTGTAGTTTTCGGTTAGTTGTTGTGTAGTGTAGTTTGCGGTTAGTTGTTATGTAGTGTAGTTTGCTGTTAGTTGTTGTGTAGTGTAGTTTGCTGTTAGTTGTTGTGTAGTGTAGTTTGCTGTTAGTTGTTGTGTAGTGTAGTTTGCTGTTAGTTGTTGTGTAGTGTAGTTCGCTGTTAGTTGTTGTGTAGTGTAGTTCGCTGTTAGTTGTTGTGTAGTGTAGTTTGCTGTTAGTTGTTGTGTAGTGTAGTTCGCTGTTAGTTGTTGTGTAGTGTAGTTTGCTGTTAGTTGTTGTGTAGTGTAGTTAGCTGTTAGTTGTTGTGTAGTTTGCTGTTAGTTGTTGTGTAGTGTAGTTTGCTGAATTCATGTGTGAACAACACTTACATGCAACTTCTCCACCTCCTCTTTGCATTCTCTCTTCAGCTGCAAGAGGGAAGCCTGGTGCTCTGAATGGAACATCAAGAACAACACACGGTTAGAAGACTCTCATACTCTCATATGACCTATAGAGCATCCAGTGGGTCGGGGCCCCATTGTGGGTCACGGACCGATTTTCGGGTGTTGCGAGCGAATTTCCCCCTTCTTTTTTCATACATTACTAAGAAAAAAATCATTAATAAAATTAAAACAATCAAAATAAATTCTAAAATTAAAGGATTCAGTGATTTGGGTGATTTGGGTGATTTGGAAAACAAGTGTGGGGGGACATGCGACAGGCCAGCACGCACACCAAGGCCTGCCCCCACTCGATCATGATTAGCGGAAGGCCCCTCTCTATCCTGATTGGATGAAGGCTGGGCCACCTACCCAAAAACTAAACTTACGGTTTTCTGACCACCAGAGGTTAACTGGGGACAGGGAGGAACTCCTTATATGGTCAGCACACTCTATAGTAGGGAGGATTATCACAACAAAACAAAAAAAGATGTGATATTTGAATTAAGTTAAATCACTGAATATACCTCTTTTGGGTCACAGGCTAAAACATTTGGGAACCACTGCACTAGAGCATGGGTCTAGGGACCTTAGCTGAGAGAGAAATGAAGCAGGCGGGACCCCCCACTACATATTATAAAATTGTGTTTGCAGATTCAACTTTTTCTTGGATTTCATAGATAGCTCCGTAGACTTGTTTGACAGCATCGAAGACATTTCTGTCTTCAGTCGTAAGATACTACTGAAGCGTAAATCACTTCCCCTGTGTAACATTAAAAGGGCTACGCTCCAACTCAACCAACCTGTTTTGATTTGCAATTGTAACTACAGTGCCTGCAGTAGAACAACATTCTTCAACACAAACTGTACAGAACAAACAATATTATATAACAAGTTATATTTCTAAACATTTTAAAAATGTGACAGATCTGTGTATGTGAAAGAATCCACAGCGCTAAATATTTGACAGGCATGGGACAAAATGTTGAATTTCTATTTTTCTAGCGAAATTGTGACTTTGTCAACCCACAGAGAATTAAAGGATACAAAATATATTTGAAGCTCATTTTTGATATTACTGATTTGATTTATCATCATGGGGATAATACTGTGTGTGGTACTGGTATTTTGCTGAGAAAGATATACGCATTACTCTGAAACATGTCGTTTTATACACTGGTGGTGATTGTCCAGCGTGAGCTTGAATCTGGACACGCACGCACGCACGCGCACACGCACGCACACACAGCTGTCAAACCATCAGGTAAGACCTTTGCTCTGCCTATTTATCTGCCAATTTAATTGTGCTTTAAACCAAGATAAAAAACCGCTCCTATAAACAGTCCATGTGTGTGTGTGTGTGTGTGTGGCTGCATGCATACACAGTGCAGACAGAAAAGGCCGACATTTTTTCCTTGCCAAGATTCCTGTTCATTCCCTACAACTTTCTAAATCCCAACCAAGCACATAATCCTGTGATCTCATGAAACTTCACAGACCGCACCATGACTGTGTGTAGACAGACACTACCCTGGATTCCTGCTTAAATGGATTTAAAGGATATCTTACGCCCAGCTTCATCTGAAGCTCAGCCACATACTGTATAGCACTGTGATGCTTGTCACCCCTCCTATTGCATTAGCCGGCCAGATTAAGAGTTTCGGCTGAGCACGTCTGGAGGCTCAGTGTACCGTGGCAGAAAGGAAATAAACACCAATGCCGACACAGGAAACAGTCTAAACAGTAAACACAACATATTTCTCAATGCTACTCACACATGTTCACAGCCTAAGAAAGGAGTAAGGAATATATGTGTAAGGTCATCCTGCTACAGTATAGCCATATCAGCACTCACTCAGGGTTTTGTTTTGCCTGCCTATCACTCTATTGTGAGGAGGGCATGGGAAAAAGTGCACGAAACATGTCCTTTTAAGTAGGCTGGAGGAGATGTTGTGTTATGTCAGCGTTTCTGTACTTGTTAACAAAACTAAAACACATAATAACACAAAAACAGATGCTAGGTTAATTCCTTACCTGGTATCCTATAGTTTCAGTTTTTATAATAGTATATTATTTAGACTCATGCTAGGTTCATGGTTTACCAGGGAGCCTAGTTTACTGAGGCACTATGTCACTATGTACTACGTAGTAGTATTAAGTATGCAATGAATTGCGATTACTTTGCTCATCGTAAATTGCTCCGGATTAAAGCAATACAGAAATAGTAATGTAATGTGAAGTAATGCTATGTTGGAATGTTGGTACTAAGCAAAGCAAAGCAAAGTTACTATATTTACCCAGGGTAACTGGACTAAGCTCAAGAACTTGTTTACAGCCAGGCCCTGCTCATAGAACATTTCATGGTAGGGGTTCAATGCCTTGCTCAAGGGCACTTCAGCGGTGGTAATTTTAAAGTGCCGGGATACGAACTAGCGACCTTCCGATATCAAGACCGCTCCGCAAACCGTTCGGCCACCGCTGCCCCTAACAATACTAACAATTTGTAAGGATGTTGTAATATGTACGTATATGTGTTTCCTGGGGCAATGAAATGAGTCAAATTAGTGCCTCCTTCAAGCAATTATCTTTGGGTGCGGCGCTCCATGTTCTCACCTGCCTCCGTGTACCTGAGCCCCACCTTCTCCTCCTCATCCTTGGGCTTAGGTGGGGGCCAGACGGCCTGGAGACGCCCTGGGGTCCGGTCCTCAGTATCTATAGGAGACGCAGGAGACTCCGTCTAGCAGGAAGAAAGACAGAAAATAGTGCACACTTATAAACAAACACACTGGCATGGACACTGGAATACACACAGATTTATTTTTTTTTATTTTTATTTAACCTTTATTTAACCTTTCTTTTCAGAGAGTCTACATTTCCCCAGAGGAAATGGATGCATTTCATTCAGCTTGACCATAAACAGGGAGAAAACATATCTGTGATATGATGTTCCTACTATAATACAAAATACAGATGCAATTACAGAAGCTATGCATTGAATCAATTTGGATTTCAAATTGTGTCACCACGTACTTTATCCTCTGTGGGACTTTTGGGCTCACTGCCAGGAGATCTGGAAGTTCTCTCGAAAATGGACTTCAGCAGATCCTTCTCGCCTTTGATCTTCTTTTTCACGGCCTCTAGATCCATAGGGTCCGTTGTTTCCTTTTTAATCACCTTTGGCCCAAAGAAACTCTTGAAGGTTTCATAGGCCATGTCTGAGGCTGTCCGCCTTGTGACGGTGGACGGCAATGCGGTCATTTCTGCTCCTGGCGCTTTCTCAATCACCGCTTCCTGGCCGCTGTCGGGCTCTTTGGGTCTGTGTTCCGCAGGGGGATCCTGCAAGTGGTCCTCCGCCTTTTGTGTCCCATCTTGGCTTTCCGTGGCAACATTTGTTTCAGCAGTCACTGCCCTGGGCTCGGTCCGTTTCTTTGTCAGAGCGGCGGTGACCTGCTCGGGAAAGAAGCTTTTCCCTTTGTTCACTGTACTCTTGAGGTTGAGCAGGGCCAGGTCGGCGTCCTTCTCACTCTGCTTGATCTCCGCTAGCGTCTCCCTGTCCTCGCCTACCGCTCCCTTCCTCAGCACCCGCAGCCCGCTGAAGAGCGCCGGCAGCTGGAAGGAGGGGGCCGGGGAGAGGGCCGTGCCCCTGGAGGAGGGTGAGGCAGCGGAGGTGGCAGACAAGGCCATTGTGTCCGCAGGCAGGTCAGAGGCAGGCGTGTGGCGCTGGCTCTGCGATGGGGAGTCAGGAATGGGACTTGGCTCGCGGACAGCTGGGCACTCTCCAGGGACACAGCAGGACAGCAACGTGGTTTGGCTCGATTCTGAAAGGTCCTTTGTCTTATCATGAACAGTGTCGGGAGGAGGCTTCTGTGAGCTGGAGCAGGCTTTAACTGAATCATCAGGTGGCGTAGAGACCTGGTTTGTGAAAGGCCTCTCAGCCACAGCCTCCTGCTCTCGTCCATCAAACAACGACCTCCTGTTTTGTCCCTCTGACCCCTTTGAATGTGAGGTGGTGACAGCATTATTAGATGCATCCTTCAAGTCTGGAAGTCCAGATGTGGTGGAGAGATCAACAGTTGAAGGCACAGAAGGGTTTCCTCCTCGACGCATAGAGCCAAGGCCAATTCTAGACATCGCTTTCCCCATCGTTTCTCCTTCCTCTGCCCCAGTGGAAGCAGCACTCGCATCGGGCCGACAGTTTTTGCTCTGCTGAGGAACATACAACGGCAACGCAGGGTCTGTCCCCGAGTCCGTTTTGCTGGCGTACTTGTGTGTGTAAAGAACAGATGCGTCTTTCAGCGATCTCTCCACCAGACTGTGCGTTCTGAACACAGGCAGCTGGTAGACCCCCGGCTCATCAATGTCACACATAACTGGACTGGAGGTCAGCTGACCCGAGTTATCAACACCATGTCCATGACCTAGTATCTCACTGTCCTCCTTGTGGAGGAGGGTCCCGCCGGTCTCGGCAAGTGTGTCCGATTCACTACCGAGGGCCCCCTCCTCATCCTCCGTTTCCGTATCGCTACAGATTTCCACCATGGTGACCTGGACCAGATCGGGGTCGACGGTCACGGTCTCTGATGTTCCACCTCGGTCCTCCTCACAGGACTCCGTCTCCCATGATTCAACATTCTGCTCGTTGTCACAGTTTCCAGACATATCTCCAGGCACTTTGAACGTGTCACTGCTGATAACATCCCCGGCACTTTGATCACCTTCGGACGGAGAACTCTGCTCGTTGGACAGTGTTCGGAAAGACGTCAGCACAGCAGTGCGGTGGCCTCTCACGGCTGGCGACACGGAACGTTCCCAGGCGAAGACATTGGAGAGTTTGTCCAGGAAGGAACCTGGGGGCTGCCTCCCCCGTCCGTCTGAACCATTACTTACACCGTCCATCTTTACTTAACCTGTGACATTCACTAAGAGCTAATGGAGTCGGTTCCAACGACGAGAGAGCAATTCCTGCACAGAGGGTCCATTGAGAATGTCACAAAAGGTGCATCTCCCAAACTCCAGCCATCCAACCTGCCCCCGTTCCACTTTTACCGTTGCTCGGGAACAAAAGGCCTTTGTGAGGACAAATCCCCCCTGGCTCGTCTTACGCTCTCCAGGAGGGCTCCAATTATAACAACACTATCCTATAATCCTGTTAAACTACACACAAGCAGACACCATATATATACACCGTACTACACTTTCACCACTACAAACTCATTTTAACTGTACATTGTAAAAAAAAGAAAAAGAAAAAAAAAGTTCAGTTCACTGTCCTTTGAGTGAGATTCCAAATGACGTCCTGGGAAAAAAAGGCCACGTTGTTCACTTCAGTTGCTGGAGGCATGAGTCTCACACAGAATAATCTCCCTGGGAAACGTGGGAGAAGTAGCCACTTCCACGCTTTCATGAACACAAAAAGGGTGCTTTGCAATTCCAATAAAGTTCGGTGTCCTTCCTTATGTGTCGATATAGAGCCGGGAGTCTTTTTCCACTGCCAAGCATGTGGGTGTGTGTGTCTCAAGGTACATGACAACTCTCTCTGTTTTAATGGGTGTGTGAGTGAGAAAAGCCCCTGTCTCTCAGGTTGGATAAAGTGCGTGTCTCACTGGTCGATCCGGTCTGGGCCCGCCCCTATCCCACCCTGCCTGGGAGGGCGCTACGGTACAAAGGGGAAGGCACCACAGGTGTCTGGTTACTACGGTTCACTTCCTCATAATGGCTTCCTCAGGTGAACACTCGGTGCCGTGCTGCTGCCTTTCAGTGTTTACAGGTCAAGAGAGAGAAATAAGCAACCAGGGGGCCCGTTTCACGGAACTTGGATTAGAGATTAAACCGGGATTTAACTGATATCCTGGCTTAATATATCCTAGATCAGCGATTAACCGGTTTCATGAAAGCTGGTTAATCTTGCCAGATTAAGTTTGCCAGTTAACCTGGATATGTTGAGGCTTGATTCGGTTTCATGAAAGCAATGCCACACTAGTTACCATGGAAACTAATGCTGTGGATTTAGCCTCCTCCGGACCAGGCTAACAGCCAGGTTTAACCTAATCCTGATGTCTCAATCTGATCACAAACCAATGATTTCTTCCACACTTCAATTCAATTATTATGGGTTTATGTTGCCTTGTTTTAATCGGTCTGCATTAGGACTAATTTAAGCACTATATAAAACCAAATAACCAAAATATATAAGCTGCACAACATCATCATGACAGCTTATGAGCTTGTAGATCAGCTACTTTGTGGTAAAGAAGAATGATTATATTATAATACAATTATATATTTTTTGTAAAGGTGAAAACATTACTAAATATTACCATTACTCATTGTTTTACAACATATTACCATTGTAACATTTCACCCACTATTGAACCCATGACCCATGGTTCACCAGTCTGGCCCGTCTGGACAACAACCCCCTTCCCCAAAGGTAGCTCCCTCAGAGGAGGGAGTTATGGCCAAATATCACAATGCTACAATATCATTATGCTTACAATATTAAGAATTCTGTGACATTTATTATTATTTATTATGCCTTTTAAACATAATACATAGCCTATTTGAACATATAGCTGAACTACAAGCTCACAACACGTAGAAACTATGACATGTTGTGAGCTTGTAGATATGATATGAAATTTAGGAAAATGTAGAATATATTTTGAAACATTTTTACAACACAAATCTAGTATGGGGGGGTCCCTGGCCAATTATTAAAACATTAGGAAACAAGCCCAAATAAGCAACTATAAAACACATAAAGCAATTTTTATCAAAAATATTTCTTACATCAAAACAAGCCCAAAGTCACTTATAATAAGTGGACATGGCAACACTGCTGCCTTTGTGCAATGTAAACACAGAGGTGGAGTTAAGGCGTATACAGCCCAGCCCACAACTGCTTAAGATCAGTGGTGGTGACTCTGAACAGCAGTGTTGCCATGTCCACTTATTATAAGCGACGTTGAGCTTGTTTTTCCGTAAAGTTGCTTGTATTGTAAATATTGGTAGTTGCAGTGTTTGGGGCTTGTTTCTAAAAGTGTAGTTGCTTATTTGGGCTTCCTACCTAATGCTGTTTGAATAAGTCATTTCTCATTTTATAAACATTTTCATGTCAAGGACCCCCAAATGTATTTGTCCGTGTATCCCCATCTGAAAACATTTTGTGCCAGGGACCCCAGTACTAGATTTCTTTGAAAATAGCAGATCTATAAGCTCACAAATGGCCGATGTGTATAGGTTTATAGTGCTCATGTGTTAGTCGCTTATTTTGGGATTGTTTTCATATACCTGATTGCTTATTTCTCTCGCAAAATCTGGCAACACTGTTGAGTAGTAACACTGTTGTAATTATGCACAATTAAGGCTTGACCCGCATCCTTGTATCTGTCCATAATCTCATAAATGTACCTAATCACTGAGTCTAAACCACACAAGCCCAAGCGTCCCTATTTTGGGCATGTCATAATAGGCGAACATTCCCTGTTGTTGAGGGGACCAAGCATAGACCCCTGGGAGTCTCTGTTCTTTTTCTTTTTTCATATTCTTATTCTTATTATTATGAAGATACTGCAGGACCAAGTATACAGGCTGCCAACTTGGACAACTGTGTACAATCTGCTTGCTAGATCTCCATCTATTCCCATTTCTCTAGACGCCTTATCAGACAACGTCACACTGGTAAGCACCAGCATACACGCGCAGGCCAGCAGCACAAGACCCTGTCTCTCATAAGATGTAATGGAAAAGTTCTAACTGCACTCATGTGTAAAAATGCACCAATCAAACTTTCAGATGCAGTTTTTCTCCCAGTGTGGAGGAAGAATTTTTATTGTGATCTCTCACTCTTGAAATATATAATCCATTGGTTTCTGTTGTGTGTGAACAATAATAGCAATTCAAAGCAGTTGTCCTCAAAACCACACCTACATTCGCTGTCATAAGAACGGGAGGTGCGCTCATGATCACAGCAGCAGAGCCTGTCTGTGCATGGCTGCAGCCGCTGCACGCACATGTGTCAAACATAAACACATTATTATTATTATTATTTTAAACACCCCGTCGCGCGTCAGCTGACTTGCCGATATTGCTTAATTCTTACATGCGCTGGACATGATCAGCAGTGGAAAGAGGACGGTGCTTGAGCAATCCGTGTTATTCTAAAATCGTTTTTATAAACATGGTTAATATGACATATGATATTAGTGTTATTTCTTCATTCAGAGCCTGTCAACACATTGCACAGCATAAGAGAGGTGATGGAGCAATTAGTGTGTAAATGTATGACAGCTATAATTTCAATAAACATGGTTATGTGTTGTAGACACAACGTGGAAGTGTAGGTTCTGCCGTAGTAGAAAGGGCTGCGACGGCAAGCAGGTTTATGTATCGAGCACTAATCCATTTCCGGTTGCCGGAGCGGACTGCCGTAGCCATCGTTGCTTAAAGTCCCTAGTGTCTCCTAGGGTGCACCTCACTAGCCAACTCACAAGAGGAGGTTGAATGAACTGAAACCAGCGCACCCCAAAACAACAGGTTTGGAGATCTGTTGGGAATTGATTCTCTCTGCATGTGCCACTGGTGTGGCAGTGTGTGGCTTAAAGTGCAAAGGTATATAATTCTCTGTGTACTTAATAAACTTAAGAACAAGTCGTGTGACACTGCTTGCTCACAGATGAACTTCAGATCAAGTGAATGAGCAGTCACTCAGTCAGTCACCACCTTCAATAGAGGAGAGAGCTTGTAGGATCACAACAGAGATTAGTTAAATCACAACCCACAGGGTTTAGATTACCGTGATTACTGATTAGTCAGGAAGCAATAAATCACATTCTGAATCACTCACATTAATGAGTATAGGAGGGTATGCATCTCATTATGTGGTAGACATACTCTACTTGACTACTTACTGTCTTTAGGGGGGGGGGGGGACCATCAGTGTTGAAGGTAATTGTAACAATGACATAATGACTGTTTGTTATATAAAAAAACTGACAATAAAAAGAAAATGATATGATGGCCACTGATCGTTTACAAACTGTGAAACTGTGGCTACGATATAAGCACACAGGATAAGAAGAATTATTTCAACGTGAAATTGGAAAGCTCCAAAAGACTTCCAAAGAGGTTTTGTGTGTGAGAATTGATCCACACGAGAATTGATCCACATCCGAGTTAGGATTGCATAATCTTATAACTGTACATAATCACTCTACAACTTTGTAACTAAGTAATAGATTTTGTGTTTCTGATGCCATGTGTTGTCTTGGAGGGGCGAGCGTTTAACTCACAACAGAGGATTACTAAATCAAAACAGTCTGTCTGTGACAAGACAGACACCTCACAGTCAATATGGAATGAATAAGAGAATCCAAGAGGCTTCTATGGGAAAATACAGTACAGTATGTGCTATTTCAAGCAGCATTTTCCCCATCATTAATCAGTTGAGAGAGCCTAGACATATCGGCAAACTACAGGCTGTAATCGTGCACTGTTTCTAACCTCGTACAGGCCATGGTTGCCCGTAGCAACCAAAGGTCACTCCTAAATGCATTCCTTTAAGCCGGCCGATTTGACGTGACCAAATGGCCGTCACAGTCCACAGTCCAGTCCATAGCACATTTCAAAGAAGATATCCTGAGACTTGTTTATTTTCTTTAACGTCCTCAATCATTTGCATAATTTTAAATTTGAAAATGTCCTTTTTCATTTGACATTATGTTTAGTTAGTCAGCAATGATTGTTTTTGTCATAGATGTTATAGAATGTAAATCTCTAATGCGGTCAGGGGGACTCTACTATAGCTGAACAATAAGTATGTTATGTAAGAGTATAGTGGTATTTCATACACATTGTATGGGTAATCCCCTTTAGAGGTCAGATTAGCCGGAATGCACTAGAAAGAGGTGGAGGCTTACCCCTGCTGACAGACAAGAGTCAAGACATTACCAGCTACTGTACCAGTGGTGGAAAGTAACTGAGTACATTTACTTAAGTACTGTACTATACTTTTACTTCTACTTACGATCTCAGATCGAAATATTGTACTTTTACTCCACTAGATTTATTTGAAAACTTTAGTTACTAGTTACTCTGTAGATTTGGATTATTCTTACTAAACATACATTAACCACTTCAGCCCCATAGACATTTCGGCCATTTGAAAATAGCCGATCTACAAGCTCATTGTGAGCTTGTAGACACGCTCATTATGAGCTTGTAGATCTGCTATTTTCAAAAGATTTGTTATTGAAATGTGACATTCTGCTTAAGTAGTACTTTCTGCTTTTGGTACATGAAGTACATGTTGATACCAATACTTTGGCACTTTTACTCAAGTACATTTTAAATTCCGGACTTTTACTTGTAACAGAGTATTTCTATATTGCAGTACCACTCGGTTCACACGGGTGTTATTTTCTTTTAAATAGCCCATCTACAATTTCACAACGCACCATGATACGACGTGTTGTGAGCTTGTAGACTAGCTATTTTCACCATGCAACACCATCATACCACAAAGTATAACATAGGACTAAAAATAGTTAAAAGTGTCATATCTGTCCCTTTATCGAGGGAGCTGTCACAATGCAGTTGCACTGGGGGGAAAAAAAACAATAGCAGCAGTATAACAATAGTATGCAATAGAGGAAGTGGATTCCTCGGAAAGACACGTCATGAAAACGAATCACATCGTGACAGTGACAATGGAGCCCCGCCACAGGCTGGTACGCAAAACTGTTGACAAATTTACGATCAAGTTTATGATTGCGTTCGACACGACACATAACGAGAGCTTTCATCCTCTCGTCTGTGAGATTGACGTGTTGTCTGATGGAGAGGACGGACAGGTATTGTCTGTTGGAAACACAATGCTTGCAGAGACACTCAACCACACCCAGGTAAACAGCATCAAAGCCTAACCCAGATTGCAAAATAGAGCACATGAGGACATGAGGCTACTCTCTCATGGTGCTGCAGAACTCGGTCCCTCCCGTTACGCCGTCTGCTTCTGCTGCGAAGGAACTGCAGGTCTCCTTTGGTTGAATATGGGCTGGCGCCCCTCTAACGTCTGGCTTTGTGTGTTCCGTCCGTGACGTCATGTGTGTAGCCTGGGGTCCACCAATACATTCTATGGCATAGGCAGCTCCCGGCAGGATCCGCCGGGAGAATCTAGACGCATCTGCGCGACATGAGACTAATTAATTAGAGTGACAGAGAGAGAGAGGAGTGTGTGTGTGTATGTGTGTGCGTCACACATACACACACATGTGTAAGGTGCAGACGATCAGAAATCAGCAGAGAGTGATCAACGTTTGCGCTACTCTATGCCGAATTGAAGTGGACTCGTTCCCAGACTATAAAAAAAAACGTCTGGGTTTCCGAGGCTATCATGTGTGTGACCAAGCAAATGGACTTTTTTTATGACAAATTCACTCCTGGATAACGTCTTTGTCTGTGTCTGGGTTGAGGCCTCCAACAAAGACCTTCTTCATAGCCATGGCCTTCCTCCTGTATTCCTTCTGTTCAAGGACTTTATCTACTGCTGCTGCTTCTTTAAAGAGAATAAAGCCGAACCCTCTTGACCGGCATGTCTGCTGGTCCATTTTTATGGTGCAGTCTGTCACTTCACCAAATTTAGAGCAGTAATCTTTGAGATCATTCTTACTCGTGTCCCAGCTGAGACCCCCGACAAACATTTTCCCTGCATCCGCCTACCCTTTACTGGTGTTGATCTGTCCTCTTTCCGAGGCCCCACTGCCGCCACTCTGGGCTTCGTCTCCTCCGTCGCCTGTTCTTCACCACCATCGCCGTCGTCCAGAGCGGACTCTGCTTGGGCTTCGGGCCCTGCTGCTACTGCTGCTGTGGAGTCCTCCTCCGGGCTTCAGGCCCTGCTGCTACTGCTGCTGTGGAGTCCTCCTCCGGGCTTCAGGCCCTGCTGCTACTGCTGCTGTGGAGTCCTCCTCCGGGCTTCAGGCCCTGCTGCTACTGCTGCTGTGGAGTCCTCCTCCGGGCTTCAGGCCCTGCTGCTATGGCCTCCTGCTCCGGTTCTGCCTCCTCCAACTCGTGCTGCGGTTCCTCCTCCTCCTCCTCGGCGGCTCCGCCGTTAAAATCCTCGTTGACGTTTCCATGAACTGCTGCTTGGTGTCAGACATTTTTATAAACCTAGTATGATCCCTCTAATTTATATTCTGATCACACAATCGGAGAGCACTCTTTCTCAGTACAAACCTTCAGGCCAAGACAATGGCAAATGACGTCTTTGTGTGACATCATGATGATCATACATGTTCATCATGATTAAAGAGTTTGGTTATAGGCAATCCGGGAACCCGTCTGCAAGACAAAGGGCGAAAACAGCGCCCTCTTGAGAGACTAGGCTATATAGGTTAAATATGTTTAGTCTTGTGAATGCTGCTTTATTCATCCCGTTATGAATGTGTTAGCTGGAACCTCAAGTGTGGTAAATGGTGCTTCCGTCCTAGTTAGTTGCATGACATTGTGCAGTAGACAGCTGCACGGTTATGCTCGTGCTAAAGCACAGGGTGTCAAACTCATTGCTCAAATGCGACTCAGCGTGGTCCGTTTAGCCTTTTGTCCATGCGTGTAAAGGCCTCTAGTGGTTAAGAGGGAGAGAGTGGTACAGTTTTGGTCCTGACTTGTCTGTGCAAGAAGTGCTGATCCAGCAGTAAAAAGGCCTTTGCCTGTTTATTTGCTTCAGTGACACCGGTACAAACACCTGGAGACATCAAACCGACAAAGCGTGGTAATCTCAGAGGACACGCAGGGGTAAAGCAGAGGACATGCAGGATTATTATGTTATGTCACACACCCTGTAGCCACTAGCCAGTCGTTCAGCTCAATAACAATAACAAGGCAACACAAAATGACTTTACAGAACCGGTTAGAATAAGTGAAAAGGTCACAGGAAGGTTACATCCAACTCGGCCGCATGACAAGGCAAGGTGTTTTTACCGACTACATGCTCTGCCACCGCACCACAGTGGAATAATCATTTAAAGGGACACTTCACCCTTTTTGCAAAAACATATATGTTAATGACGTTTAGAAGCTTTAGAACACTTTCCTGGGGGGCTTTATGTATGTAATATGTGGTTTTAGATATTTTAGATTGTAGCAGTGAGCCTGTTGTCTCTGATGTCATGGACACTGGGCTCACTTCCTTCCTGGACTACATGTTGTCTCAGTAAGACAGCTCTCCCCCTATCCGCAAGGAGGAGCAGTGCACCAAAGAATTATGGGAATTGTAGTCCAGGAAGGTAGTGAGACCAGTGTCCATGACATCAGAGACAACAGGCTCACTGCTACAATCTAAAATAACTAAAACCACATATTACACACATAAATACCCCCAGGAAAGTGATCTAAAGCTTCTAAACGTCATTAACATATATTTTTTTGCAAAAAGGGTGAAGTGTCCCTTTAACCACTTAAACCCCATATGGTTGAGTGGAGACCCTCAGGGCTGTATGCTAGTGGAGTGGTTCCTAAACCTTTTAGCCCGTGACCCAAACTAGTGGAAATAGCAGATCTACAAGCAGATCTACAAGCTCACAACGTGACGTGAAGCGTTGTGAGCTTGTACATCGGCTATGTTCACTACTGCTTAAAGATTTGTTTTCTAATTTATGGAATTTCTTTGATGTTTCTTTTATTTCTTCATGAAATTACTGCCATTTTCAGTGAAAGCTTTCCCCACAACACTGGGGGGGTGCTGGGGGTTTAAGAGGTTAAGTCTGTCCTGCCTTGTCTCCAAAGCCATGGTCCACGGATTGGAATCCTTGATCTGTTAATACAACTCTTTGGAATCCATGATCAGGTGGTTCCATGCTTCAGTGGAGGGAAACGCTAAACGAGACACACTCTCCCCCAGGGGAGAAAGTGTTGGCTACACTAGGAAACAGAAATGGCAAATGGTGCATTTATATAGCGCCTTTATCCAAGGCGCTTTACAGAGATTGTGCATTACATTTACCCATTCACACACTGATGCCGGAGGAAACCCTCCAATCCACCAATCTGCACATCAGGAGCAATTAGGGGTTCAGAGTCTTGCTCAAGGACACTTCTACACTAACTCTGGGGGAGCCCAGGTTCGAACTGTTCCCATCCTGTCACTCTACCCCTGAGCCACTGCCGCCCCAGATTGTGGACAACTAGTGCTAATCCAGGGTGCTAATTTTCAGATAGGGGATCCGCGGCCAAATATATATCAATTCGGATGGTTCTTGGCGTGAAAATGTTTGAGAACTACTGATTTAGAAGGCATTTGTCGAATCGACCTCAGGTCTTCATGGGAAACCGTGTGTGTACAGTATGTGTGTGCGTGTGTGTGTGTGTGTGTGTGTGTGTGTGTGTGTGTGTGTGTGTGTGTGTGTGTGTGTGCGTGTGTGTGTGTGTGTGTGTGTGTGTGTGTGTTCTCACCGTGCATTCCAGTTTGGGGTAGTAGGGAGTGTCTCCGATGATGTCATCCTCGGGCGGCGTGATACGTAGGAAGTCCAGGTGGTCGGGACGAGGGACTCTGGAGAGCGGCTCATGGAGCTCATCTCCATCCAACGTCCAGATGTCCTCTGCACACACACACACACACACACACACACACACACACACACACACACACACACACACACACACACACACACGTGTTGTCAAAAATATCCGTTTCAAAAGAGGCTATGCGTGTGAACGCATACAGAGTAGAAAAAACAACTTTCTGGCCTTCACAGCCAAACAGAAAAGTCCTATCTAATTGTATTAAACAGCATTAAACTCACCAACATTGTAGCTGTAAGGAAAGCTTTTTCTTTCGTAAAAATCCACCATAGACATGTTACGAGCTACTTCGTAAGTTCCTGTCAAGAAATTCTGTGCAGATTATTCTTTTTCTAAGTGTCAGAGTTTGGCAGCGCTCGTTTTCAATAACATACTGTCCTGCTAACTCCTGCATTATGTGCTATGTAGAAACAGGTGGTACGCAGGACCGTTGAGTGATTTCCAACAAGCGCTTACAAACTCCAGTGCTCCATGCTGCTCAATGTTTTGCCACTCAGTCTAGATGAGGGGGGGAATGGTACACGTGCATACTCTACACATACATATCCATATTTTATGTGGATACATAATCCATATTGTCTCTATTGAGCAGGAGCTCCTTTCACCCATTCCTCCTCAATTCATAAACTTCAACTCGTACAGAATACAGCCGCCAGGATTCTCACAAACACAAACCGCAGATCTCACATTACACCCGTGCTTGCTGCACTCCATTGGTTGCCCGTTAAATCCAGGATCGATTTCAAAATTCTCTTAATAACATATAAGGCATTACACGGGCTGTCACACATCTCCGAACTACTGTATGCAAAGCCAAACATGAGATCTCTTAGGTCCTCTGATAAAGGCCTTCCGACTATTCCGGCAACTAAACTCAAAACTAAGGGGGACTGTGCATTTGCAGTGGTTGCTCCCACTTTGTGGAACGCCCTGCCCTTTGAGCAAAAAAATGCAGAGTCTGTCGACGGTTTTAAGACCTTGTTAAAAACGTATTTATTTCGTAAGCACTTCATTTTATGATGTATTTTTACTTGACATATTTGCATTTCAATGTTTTGCTTTCTATTGTCTTACCTTGTTGGCCAGTGTACAGCACTTTGTAATAAAATGTACTTACTTACAGAAGTCTCCGATCTCCATGTTTTACATTTTGTGTTTTTTTTTCGCATTAATGTATGTATGCCCTACTTGATCCCACTACAGCGTCACACAAAAGTATCAAAAGTAGCACATGCATCCACAAGCTCGTAAAACACGGAGAGAAGCGACGCGTTTTGAGCGTGTATATTTGCTAGTTTTTATACTTTTGAATTTGAATCCTGAAAAGTAACAGTTCTGGACATAATAGAGCTTTTCAGTTTCCAACCCGACAGAGAGGATATACTGATTATTTGAATCCATTTCAATACTAATTTCCCACCGTATCGATACTATCAATACCATGCTCTCTTGTTTTAAAGGCCTGATCTAAAAAGAAAAAAGAAAAAGGTAAAAGTGTGACATTGCTCTTATAGTACCAGAGATAAGCTGAGGAGATTCTTTCTGCAATGAAAACGACACTCTCACAGTCTAGATCTAAAATCATATGAACCGGTCAAATTTATCTGTGGTACTGGTACTGGTATAGGTATATAAGTAAGTATTTAATATCAATATTCTTCAAGGCGTTGCATCTATCTGAACTATTAAACTATAACACTGAGACAGTTTACAGTTAGAAATGCCGGGAACATGACAACACTAACAGACACACAGTCAGAATCACCTGAACCTTAGCGTCCGTATTCTGTCGTAAACATTTAGCGGAAATTCCCGATCTACCAGCGCACAACGCGTCGCATTGTGAGCTTGTAGATTGTCTATTATCCAGTACAGTGTTACTGTTAAGAGGTAGCGGGTGACTCCAGTAACTAAGTACAAAGGGTTTAAGTGGATAATTAATGCTCTATGTCAGTGCAGGTTCTCAATGTGTGGGTTGGGAGCCCCACAATTAGAGAACCCCCCCCCCACACACACACACACACACACACACACAGTGAAGTGACAACTGAAGGACTTTTAAGAAATGTTCATGCCTCAAAAAGAAAAAAAAGACCATTACTGCATCAAAAGTAATCGACATTGGCCAAATTGTCAAATAATATAAGAAAGAGGCGTTGCGAGGCATTGTGAGCTTGTAGATCGGCTATTTTTTATCTGTGGAACCGAGTCAAACTAAATGTAATGCCTCAACTCCCAGACATGCAGATCCTGCAGTAACATCATAATGATTACAGAGATTAAGTTAGGAAGCATTATAATTGTAACAATTAAACAGGGTGGAGGTAGAATGCAGACGTCACCTATTTTGCTGCGCCCTTGAGAAGCTATTTTTAACTGCACTTACAGTAGCTAACCCTCTTCAGTCTCAGCCACACAGCCGACCATGATCCAATGAGTTATTCATGTCTGTGGTTTGAGTATTTAGCCTTAGAACAGTATTACCATATACTTAACCCATTAAAACTGGGGAAGCATCTGTGTCATTTTAGATTTTAGCTATATACTTTGAATAATATTTTTAAAAGCAAAAACCATTAACTCAAATCTGCTTCTGGGGGCTGGAACAAATTATTTTGAGAACCTTTTGATCACCACTGATATAGAAAGAAATACGTTTCTACAGAAAACGCTTTCAGAAAACAGTTTTTCAGAAAGCTTTAAAGGGACACTTCACCCTTTTTGCAAAAAAATATATGTTAATGACGTTTAGAAGCTTTAGATCACTTTCCTGGGGGTATTTATGTGTGTAATATGTGGTTTTAGTTATTTTAGATTTTAGCAGTGAGCCTGTTGTCTCTGATGTCATGGACACTGGTCTCACTACCTTCCTGGACTACAATTCCCATAATTATTTGGTGCACTGCTCCTCCTTGCGGATAGGGGGAGAGCTGTCTTACTGAGACAACATGTAGTCCAGGAAGGAAGTGAGCCCAGTGTCCATGACATCAGAGACAACAGGCTCACTGCTACAATCTAAAATAACTAAAACCACATATTACACACATAAAGACCCCCAGGAAAGTGATCTAAAGCTTCTAAACGTCATTAACACATATTCTTTTGCAAAAAGGGTGAAGTGTCCCTTTAAACCCATTAAGATTCAGTTCATATGGGTTAAGGCTGCAGTCCGTTTGCAGCAAGTCCTACCAGGCATTGGGACCCAGGTCGGGCCCCCGCTTGGGCCTTTGAGCTTCATGCTAAACCTCATTTCAACCAGTAGAGATCCTCCTGACCACAGAGCAGGGAGACCACCTGCAACTGCAGTTGTGTTACTTATAATAAAGTAATTCTACCATACACCATACAGATTGGTTAAATGTTGTTCTATTCACACACACACCCAAAACGTACGTTTGTGTCCAGTCACGAGTCACAACACTACATTAATTCAGCAAAGAAAGCAAAGTTGCCATGGTGACAGATGACACAGGAGTAGCATCACTACCCTACTTCATTTCAAATCAGATTGAGAGACACTGCCCTCTCCTGACCACCCGGCCTATTGTATTACTGTCTGCTAAAGTGATTAACACACAATAGTGTACTGTACCGCGCACACACACACACACACACACACACACACACACACACACACACACACACACACACACACACACAGTTTACAAAACAGGACTACTACCGTAATAAGGCCTAAGAGTGCATTTTCATAGGATCTCTCTTGCCCACCAATTACTCTGAGCTTCATTCCACACAGTGAGCCAGAGATGTCAAGCGTTTCACTTCATTATTCAGGAGATATATATTTTTCATGGTATAGCAATTCAGGGCTGGAGCCAGGCTAAGAGATGTCATCTTCACTTCACTACGCATCTGAGTAATAAACAGGCCTTTTTCATGTTCTACTCAGTCAGTGACACATTGCAGACATCCTGCCCCCCCCCCAACATCATTACATTTGTGCCAGAGTACTGCCACTCAGGGCTTAAAGCCCCAAAAAATCTCAAAACTGAAAATTATTTTTTGCAAATCTGCACGGATGCCATGGGGATAGCATTGTTTCACATGTATTTCATGTATGCTCACGTGTACAGTCAGCCACCCCCCCCATGCCCCCCCCCCCCCCCCCCCCACACACACACACACACACACACACACACACATGCACGCACTCACACACACATTTCCATTGCACTGCACCTCCATGCATGCATGCATTCATTCTCTTAAGAGAGGGGCATTCATGTGAGAGGAAAGAAAAAAAAGCCAGGGTGGGGAGTCAGGGAAAATGAGACCGAGGGGGAGGAGGTGGAGGTGGACATAAACGTGCAGGTCCAGGACGGAGGGTGCGGCAGTATGATGACCGGTGGGTGCGGTGACCACACGAATGTCCCCGGTTCGATTCTGCCAGGAGACCTATACGTGTTTGCATATCCTTCCAGCGTCTCTCTCCTCAGTTTACCGTTTCTACTATCCCACCTAAAATAAAGCAGCAACAAACAAACAAAAAGGTGCAGAAGGAGGAGGGGGGGCGGGGCAGGGTTTCTCAAATTCTCAGCTTGAAACGCGGTGTCCTCGCTTGGGCTTTTTCACACAGGATGTAAGACAACACCGGATCATGGCTATATGCTCATATCGGATCATCGTCTTCACCTTTTATAGTGTTGAATTAGAAATCTGGAACCTGAGATACACACTTTTCATCCCGGTTATGTAAAGGTGCTACAAATGTACGTATAATAGTCATAGCGATTAGCGTTAATTCACTCAAATGCACCCTGCGCAGCTAAGGACATACTAAACGCCCCTTTCATACTGTAGGCCCATAAAAGTCTCCCCAGAGACTCAGCCAAACACTTTCAATTCAGTCATGAGAGCCCACACACAGAAATAACAGGGGAGGGAGGGAGGGAGGGGTGGAGGAATGTCTCATTGAAAGATTTGAGCATTAGAATTCCCTTTGGGCATTCCGACAGAAGTCGTGGGCATTGGGCAGGCAGCCAGTGTTTCCTCCAGTCACTGGGGGAGCGAGGGCGTCAATGAAAGATGAATAACTTTTCATTATGATAATGCTACGCAGGAAATGCTGACTGCTGCTCTGGGAAAGGCTCCAAGTGCAGAGTTGTTAGCACCGTCTGAGGAAATCTACTGACCAGAGGCAGCAGATTCTGTTTTTGTCCCACAACCAGTTTCAGTGGTTTATAAAAGACATATAGTACTGGGGAATGATCAGAAAAGCCAGTTCCAAACCTGCTGGAACCATTAACTGCGTTCAAGGTGGTGTATCTATTTCGGTCATAATAGGAAAAGGCTTTCCAGCTTTTTCCTAAATATCAAAATGTTAGTCTTTTAACTGTTTTAAGACTTCGTCGGATGTTCAATTTGAAAGCAAATTCTGATTTAGTCTTATGAACAGACCATTTAGTTTTAGTCCTATTTAGTCATCTGAAATTGTTTAGTCTTAGACGGCTAAATGTCAAAATCTTAAGTATTTCAGTCTTAATCTTTGTCAACTAAATTTACACTGCTTTACTGTTGTACCCCACCACCAGTGTATTGTATTGTACTTATAAATAATGTAAACTAGATAAAGTGCCCCTTGGGGCACAGGTGTCCACCAGGGCAGGTCAGATTTGAGGCATTTTGTTCCAAAAATGTGTTTTGCAAAAATCCACCTGTTGGTGGCGCTATAACAGGCCAATGTGAAAAGGGTGGGATATATTCCTCAGCCTACAGAATATGGAGGAGTAATATAAAGAAATGTGTTTTACAAAAGTCAGCCTCCTGGTGGCGCTATAACAGGCCGTTCTGGAAAATTTGGGGGAGAGGTTCATCGTTGGCATTCAGGGAGTGTGTGTGCAAAATTTGGCATCGACCAGGTGACCAGGTTAACGGTGCCGGAGATTAGCTGGTGACAGACGGACAGACGGACGGATGGACGGACAGACAGACAGACAGGTGGGCGGGCGCGCGCACACACACACACACACACACACACAGCAAAACATACTCTCTCCCTATGCCTTCGGCCTGGTGGAGACAATGATTAACAACCTTCTGTTTGCACGTGTTCTCTTGACAGTCAGCCCCAGGGGTTGTTAAATATGCATAAGGAGGGACACGCTGCCACCATCTGGACAGGCAAGGGAACAACAGATAACTAGCTCACTTTTAGTTTGTAAATTCCACTGTTTCATTGTAGTACGAATAACACTGCAAGTAGCTGGTAGTACGTTTGAACGTTAGAGCCTCACAGGGCTCCAGACAGAGAGGAATGGTGCATGTTTAATGACTCTAAACAGGTACGGACAGAGCAGAGGCTCTTAGTTACATTAGGTAATGAGTTTTTTTTCTGTTTAGTTTGCGCTCTGAGACCACTTGGCACACACACACGCGCACGCGCACGCACACACACACACACACACACACACACACACACACACACACACACACACACACACACACACACACACACACACACACACACACACACACACACACACACACACACACACACACACACACACACACACACACACACACACACACACACACACACACACACACACACACACAGGGTAAATCTGCACTCGCTGCCATTTAATCTCTCACCGGCGCTTAGTTTAATATGCTCTGCTGAATGAATCGACCCAGCCCCGACCCGAGACAAGACCGGTTCTGCCAAACTTCGTCTAGAATAGAGAAATGACTGCAACACAGTTATAACAGAGTGAGGAAATAGCCATGCAGCACGTGAATGTCCTTTTCACGCTTCAACCAGATAGGACGTACAGGTCTTCCTCAGCATTGTGAAGACAACAAGAAGTGAGGTATAAAATAGTGTGTGATTACAATCATGTACAATTGAATGCATGTGCCAACTGTCATCACCTTGAAAGCTATCAACGAAGACTCATATTAATACAAGGGTACCAGGAGAAGAAGTAGATGCACACACGCACTAGGCCGCTGCTCTGCAAACATGACATCTGAAACACACAGGCATGTTCCCTCATATGACCTTCTCTCTCTTTGTGTGTGCGTACGTACAGTACGTGTGTGTGTGTGTGTGTGTGTGTGTGTGTGTGTGTGTGTGTGTGTGTGTGTGTGTGTGTGTGTGTGTGTGTGTGTGTGTGTGTGTGTGCATGCGTGCGTGTACACGACAGATCTGCACATGCTGAGTGACAGTGTAATAATGAGCCTGAGAAAATCGGAGTGTGTGAGGTGACCACCTGTCAGGGAGAGAGAGAGAGAAAGAGAGACCTTCTGATCTGGGGGTTGGTCGATACTAGCAGTGATTTTCAACCAGTGGTCCCTGAGGGGTTCCAGGTGGTCCCCAGATAAATGGAGAGTTTCTAACCAAATGGACAATTAAAGATCTTTAACTCTTGAGTGTAAAATGTCCATGGAGATATTTCATTTCATTTCATTGGATTTAATACAAAAAATAACACAAAGTAAATAAATAAGCTTAATATTTAATTAAATAATGTATTGGTGTTGTTTACCAAATAATATTTGCCTACAAAGTGTTAAAAGTCCATAAACACTCCTTCACCAGCCCTTCACCAATCACAGTCATTGGACTCATGTTGGGAATGGGATGTTAATCTCAACAAAACACATTGGCGTTTTAAACAAAGTCTAATATAACCACATTGAACCGAGAGTACGAACTAATGCCATCCGGTATGAGATATAGAACTCCACGGTGTGAGTATAATTTAAACACTCATTTGTTCCCCTGTCAATTAAAATGCTCAATCAGAGATTGCCGAATGGCAGCAAACGTAACTGACTAGATGCACTTTATTGACTAGTTGCACTTTATCAAGGGAATGTGTGCAATATCTCAGTTTTTTATGTTGGTGTGTTTCATGGTGTTTTTCTTTTCCTTCTGTGAATGTGTATATGTTATTTGTATGCAGCTGTGATTCTGTCTCCAAGACAAATGTCTCCTTAGGGAGACGTATAAAAACAACCTTGAACCACAACATGACAAATGACAACTGAACATTACATTTCAAATATGACACCGATAAGCACATTTCATTGCCAATTAATTGAGACATAATTTTGCAGCCTTATTGCATATAGTGGATTGCTCTTCTCTTCTATTTTACTTGTATTCCTATTGCTCTAATGTTTCACTGTATTTAATTTGCATATGTCTCTCTCTCTCCCCCCATCTATTTCTAACGCCTATCTAACCATCTTCTGAGAGACAGCGAGATCCTTGCTTTACTGTCTATGAGGAGCACATATGCTTGGTGACATATCACTTTAAATCAGCTGCTTGTGACAAAATCCAAATTAGGCTTCAGTGTAGCTGATTACTGTGATGTGTGTAAGTAGGTGTGTATGTGTGCATATATATGTATGAATGTATTTGTGTGTGTGTGTGTGTGTGTGTGTGTGTGTGTGTGTGTGTGTGTGTGTGTGTGTGTGTGTGTGTGTGTGTGTGTGTGTGTGTGTGTGTGTGTGTGTGTGTGTGCGCGTGTGTGTGTGTCAGCATGGGCAGACTTGAGCCGACAGGCGCGGCCAAAGGAAGCTGACGCCCAAAGTCTTTCCAGCTTTTTAGAGAAAAAAAGAAGCTCCACCCCTGCGGCTAACTGCCGCGACGGACAGATTCCTGGAAACGCTCTCCTCCGCGGCTAACTGCCGCGAGGGTGGAGCTTCTTTTCCATCCACCAGCTGTCTAAAAACTCGGAAATGACGTAAAACACAGCTTCTTCTGTCTGCGCATGGAATCTAAAGTGTGCTTAGGCCCAGAGTGTGTGTGTGTGTGCGTGCGTACCTTTATGTATGTACGTATATAAGGACTACACGTATGTATGCACTGTACAGGTAGACAGATGTTCATCAGTCTACATCACATGTGCACCTAAATAAGCAAATGGACTTTCGGATATTTGAACAGGATACATGCAAAAAGAAGGGGATTTTTTTTATAAATAATAATAATAATACAAACTGAACTGAACTGAACTGAACTGCCATGATGTTATTATATTACTGGGGCTCATAATAGACACCAAAGCCAGACGACTGCTTATCATGAGCATCAATAAATGCGCGTATAAATAAAGAGGGCTGACACCGATTATGAAACACGACTCTCCCCCCTCCAATACTTAGATAGATCAAAGAATGCTGTGCCCAGTGAGACCAAATCCAATGCCCTAGTTCCCTCTCTAAATACAAATCTATAAAACCTCCACATTCACAAACGTAAAACGGTGCGGCGTGGTGATTGCAGCTGACTGACTCCCCCCACCTCTCATCTATCATGTTCCAAACAGGAGACAGGATTATAGACTTTCATATAAGGCATGGAAATGCTGAATGTATAAGTCTACATCCCCTAGCTTCTTGCCAGAAGATGAAGCAGCATTCTCACAGTGTTTCCTAAAACACTGAAGGATCACCACTGCCAGTTGAACATGCATTAGGCAAATACAAACGACTGGCATCTCCCTTAGAGATAGGGTGAGAAGGTCAGTCACACGAGAGAGACTCAGAGTAGGGTCGCTGCTGCTTCTTCACCTGGAAAGGAGCCATCTTAGGTGGTTCGGGCATCTGGTTAAGATGCCTCTCGGGCGTCTCCCTAGGGAGGTCCTCGAAGCACGTCCCACTGGGAGGAGACCCGGGGGCAGACCAAGGCGCAGTTGGAGGAAACACATCACTGGCCTTGGAACGTCTCGGAATCGGAATGTTGCTCTGGAGAGGGATGTCTGGAGCTCTCTGGTGGAGCTGTTGACCGACTACGCCGGTAAGCGGTTGAAGATTGATGGATGGACACAAGCTCATAGCGCATCACTACATGGAGATGGGGGGGGGATCTTCAAATATGGATTTTTTTAAGGTGAACATTTTTAACTCAAAGTTTTGCTTCCGAGGTCCCTGGAACAAAATATTCTGAGTTTGGTGGTGTACATATACATACAAATACATATAATTTTGGGGGTCCTTGACATGATTGAGCACCATTGATATAGAAACATACGTTTTTCAGAAAACTGAGAATTCGCCTCAGGTCTTAATGGATTAACTGACTGATCCATCCACATTCCACAGCCATATTTGTTACACAGTTTAACTAAATACACAAACAGTCCTGCGGCAGGCAGAGAAGAGCTACATGTTAAATGTTAAATGGTGCATTTATATAGTGCCGTTACATAGATTGTGCATTACATTCACACATTCACTGATGGCAGCGGAAACCATGCAAGGCACCAACCAGCACATCAGGAGCAATTAGGGGTTCAGTGTCTTGCTCAAGGTGTCATGGTTTGATTCTTCCCCTGTCTGCATTTCCATGTCAGCCACTCCCACTCTCCATTCCGACTCAGTCCTTGTCACACACCTGTTCCCACTCAATCTCCAGCCCAACAGTGCCATGCCCCTTCCACAGTACACTTGTGAACACTTCAGCAATTATCCTGCTCCCTATAAGACTGGACTCTATAAGACTGGACTCTCCCACTGTCAGGTACAACACAGGGGACAAGGAAGTATGTTCTGAGTTCCTGGTTCTCTGTTTTTGCAATTCTGAAAGGCTGCATTGAACTTTACTGCTTCGAAAGGTTTGCATGTTTGAACTTTCGGTTTACTGCTTTGTGCTATGAAGAACCTTTGCATTTTTGGCATTTTC
The DNA here is from genome assembly GCF_964188405.1 of Protomyctophum parallelum. Lineage (NCBI taxonomy): Eukaryota > Metazoa > Chordata > Actinopteri > Myctophiformes > Myctophidae > Protomyctophum > Protomyctophum parallelum. Next base: position 15,198,548 of record NC_139718.1, read on the forward strand.
TGCATGCTGCTACTACTCATTTGTTTTGTTTGTAGCTTGACAGCATTCTGCATTAATAAATCATGTAATTTGAACATTCCTGCTCTTGTCCTGCATTTGGGTCCTACCCTTTGACTCACCGTGACACAAGGACACTTCGACACTACCTCTGGGGGAGCCCGGGTTCGAACTGGCAACTTTGCGGTTACCATCGGGCCACTCTACCCCTGAGCCGCCCCGTCATATAGGGGAGATCAACTGATTGGCTTCAAACGTGTATATGTTTGTTTCCAAGTTAAACTGATATCAGGAACATTGTTCTTAACCAGGTACCTTCAGGAGTACTACTAAGGTGGCAAATTGTAATTGGACTGCATTGATATAGCGCTTTTCCCCCTTCAACCACGCAAATGTGGTTTACAATGTACTGAACTGTGAACAATGCCTGGTGGAACAACGTGAATAATGCTGTAGACATTCTCACACACTGACGGCAGAGGCATGCAGGCCTACCTGCTCATCGGGAGAGCAGATGCTGTAGGAATTCTGTGGCTTGCTTAAGGCCATTCTTTCAACATGCAACTCTATCCAATATCTATCACCAAGGCACCAATGCACAGTAACTCGTTAAGAACAGCAAGTCTTTGCGAGAGAGACCTTGAGTTGTTTTCTTGGTTGTCTTACTGTATGCAGCTCAAACATAAAACCAAGCAAGCAAATTAATTATTTGCCTGGATTTAGGTTTGAACTGTACATGGAAAAGTACAGAGATTGTGCATTACATTCACACACATTCATACACTGAGGAAACCCTGCAAGGAACCAACCTGCACATTGGGAGCAATTAGGGGTTCAGAGTCTTGCTCAAGGACACTTCGACACGAAGTCTGCAGGGAGTCCGGGATCAAACTGGGAACCCATCAGGCTCCTCTACCGGCCACTCTACCCCTGAGCTACTGCCGCCCCTATAGCACACATAGGGTGAGAGAGAGAGAGGGATCTTGGCAGAGTGAACTTCATTACGTGAAAATAACTGGCCCCTTGTCCTCTGTGAGAGGAGAGCAATGCTGCTGGCACTGCACTGTCTGCAGGGTGACAGTTAACAGCCACTGAGGCAAGGAGAGGGACAGATGACAACTGACTCTTGTAGCTGCACTGATCGGTTTCATATGACCTTGCCAGGCTTTATTAGTTAATGTGATTAAGGTATTGCTCGCCATAATGCAAACAACACAATCCGCGTGCGTGCTTGCTTGCGTGTGTGTTATGGGAGTGAACATCATGTCGGGGGTGAAGTGGCTCAGAAGGTACTGTGGTCGCATGGGAAGCAGAAGGTTAGCGGTTCAATCTTCCTTGGCAAGACAACCTGCTCCTCCCTGTGAGCAGGTTGGTGCCTTGCATGGTTGCCTCCGCCACAACAAACGCCTAGAAAACTCACGTTGAAAATGATCAGTGAGATTGTAACATGAACGCTTCTATCTGCTTAATCAAGCCTATTAATATTATAAGCCTCAAACCGAGTTCACGGAATAAAGAGACCATCATTAACAGGATGTTAGCAAACCATAAAGGGAGTAGATGTGTCTCAATTATTACATAACTGCCTGATCGCAATTATGAATATATTATTTGGGCTAATCACAATTATTATGTGTACTTGTTTCCTTTCATCTGTTCATAAAAACAGCTGGATTAAACTAACAGATGTAATATTTATATATATATATATATATCATTATTTACACATGCTCTTTTAACTATTGTCAACTTGGTGACAATAGGGCAAAATAAAGAAACAATAGCAGATCTAAAAGCTCACAATGTCTTGCTTTTTAATTTTTCTACACGATTTTGTAAGTATAAGATCATTTAAGTAGCCTGTTTTAGCCATAGTACATTATTTATTTTGGTCATTGTATAATTCTTTGTATAATTCAGTAATAAAAGGCAAACAAATTTATAATGAAATCATTATTCACAATTGTCAACTAAAATGTTATCATGACAGCCTTAGGGACATGCTGCTGTCCCACTTATCCAACATAGTTTTGAACCCTGCCGATGTTGTTCTATTATCTGATGTGTGCGTCAGTGCCAAACATCTTGATAACCTAAAGAGGATTATTTCCCCAACGTTTTAGCCCGTGACTCAAAAGATAAATTTGATGTCTCCCGGGACCCAAACTAGTGAAAATCTACAGATCTACAAGCTCACAACGCGTTCCTTCGCGCCACATTGTGAGCTTGTAGATCGGCTATTTTCACTACTTAATTATTTTTTAATTGGAATATCTTAGATTTGTTTCTTTGTTTTAACATATTTAACAAAATTATACATTTTAAATGTAGGAAAATAAATGGTATTGGTATTTTTACTCAAGTCGTGACCCATAGAAATTGGTCCGTGACCCACAAATGGGTCCCGGACCACTGTTTGGGAAACAGTGCTGTACAGCATGTAATTTGTATGTACACGTACTGTATATAGCACGGCACGGCCTTCAGAGTAACAGTATCCCCTTGAGATACATACAGAGTTATTTACAGAGTGACTTATCGATTAAACATGAGACACAACAGACGCCACACAGTAGCGTCTATAAGTAGCCTCGGTACCCAGTCTAAGCAGGGCCTCGAAGATCTGGCGATAGGTCTACAATATAACCCATTCCAAATTGAACTAGAAAAAGTGCCCTTCTGGGCACAGGTCTCCACCAGGTTATCCACAGATCCGTGCAGTTAGAGGTAAAAACACTTTTGGGCCAGTTATAGCGCCACCTTGAGGCTGAGTTGAAATTGTTCATGTGGCATTTCGTCCTCGGCCTAGTGGGAATGTGCGTGCACAATTTCAGGGAAATCACGCGATGTGTTCATGATTTGCAGCATTTTGTTTGAAACTGAGCACTCCTGTGAACTTTGGAAGCCAATCTTAACCAATCAGGATGGAGTCTGAGAAATCTGAAAGACCCGTTTCGTTGAATGGCTCTAGAGAGACTGTGTACTAATTTGCGTGATGTTTGGACAAAATCTGTAGGTGTACTGTGAAAAAACTTGTTTTGCACAAAGCGGCCTCCTGGTGGCGCTATAACAGGCCGTTCTGGAAAGTTTGGGGCAGAGGTTCATGGTTGGCATCCAGGGAGTGTGTGTGCAAAATTTGGCATCGACCGGGTTAACGGTGGCTGAGATTAGCTGGTCACGGACGGACGGACGGACGGACGGACGGACGGACACACGGACACACGGACGGACGGACGGAGTGCAAAACATACTCTCCCCATGCCTTCGGCTGGTGGAGACAACTATTGACCTTTGAGAAACAAGGGATTTTCTAAACAGAATGGAGGCTTTTACAGTACCTGCAACAGACTACTATCTGCTTGCTTGGTTGTGTGTGAGGAGGACGACATGGTATGCGTACTGGGCATGGGGGAAACTAGGTGGGCGCTGCTTGCATAGGCATGCATGTCTGCAGACACAGGCTCATTAAATCAACTCCACATGAGCAACACTGGACTCTCTATTCCTCCTCCAGTCAGCAGCATAGCTGGCTCCATACATCACTGTGTTAGTTCTCCCTGCAGCTATCGTAGCACCGAGATGAACACTGGCCAGCATGTGGGTCAAGCTAGACATTGTACATTGTTGCTGCTGTATCTCCATCACCGTTAAACTGTACAGGAAATGTACCTGTGTATTCCAATGGAGCCATGTTGTTATTATTTATAATAAATACATTATTAGGGCTTATTGTTTTCGTACAGATTCCATTTTTCGCAGTTTGGGCAGTTCTGTGCTGTCGTTTTCCACGACATTTGGCAATGGTAGAGGGTTGTGGGAATCGCTCAAGAACTAAACTCAGTCATTCGTCAAAGGACCTAAGACATTTAGATCTCCCAATGAATATATTATATGATCTGCTCTATCCACCAAAAAGTGAGGTAAAATATTTTCGTAGCCTGGTTAACCACTCCCCCTTGAAATCGTATTTCCATTCATTTGTGTGGAGTCTCGACCTTGCTAATGCATGGTTGGCTACGGGAGTACAGCGTTGACAGACAACCCCTTCAGCCAATCAGTGAAACAAAAAAGTGACATCATCTCCAATCTCCAACCAGCTAACCAGAGAGGGGCATTTATAGCTGCTTGCGTGTGTCGCAAATACATATAATAGTGTATCGCTTGAACATCCCTACAACTATCCTTACATGTACATAAACATATCTGCTGTGAATTCTTCATCGCAGAGTGAGTTATACAAAGGAAATCACAAACCAAATTACAGTGGTTAACCCTAATGCAATAACAGTGAGACTAATGGGGAGAACTGGGCATATGATAACATGTATTATGAGGTTCGGATTTGCAGTCGCATATACATTTTAAGTCATGGTACTGTAACCCCCCCCCCCCCCCCCCCCCCCCCTTGGCTCTCAGGGGCCCTTCTGGGAAATTGGACCGCGCAGCACTAGGTTTGACGCCCTGAAAAGGGCTCCTGGGGCCCTTCATTGGCCATTGATTTAGTTAAATTTAGGTCAAAAACATGATAAAAACACGGAAAAACACAAAATGTTGCGCTATGGGGGCCCTGCAAAAATGACCGGCCCAGGGGCCCTCATGGGGGTTAATCCGTCCCTGCCCCCCGACCATACACAGCAGAGAGTGTGACCTTTGTCATGTCAAAAGAGAAGACAGACATTATTATTCAGTAACCCGAGGCTAGTGACAGATCTACGACATTCAGCAGCTGCTCCTGTTTTTAAATCCACTTCTGCTGTCATGTTGTAACTATGCGTGAGATAAATCTTATGTCTGAATCAACAAACTGGGCCCTGATGCCACGTAAGTTCTGAACTCATCATGGATATGCTAATCCATTTTTTCTGTAACCCTTGTGCCCGGGCCATTGTCGGTTTCCTGTGAACTGGGTGGGATGTTTTCCTTTTTTTTCCTTTTTAGATTTTGAGGGGCAGCAAGATCCCTGAGACGGTAAATTGGCAATGCTTCAGTTAACATTGTGTTCATGAGAACCATAGCGGATTGAACTTTGTGTCAACTTTAAGCCTTTGATCCATCCGGTGAACTTGGTCTGCCCTGTGGCACTGATGGAGTTAAACTGGGACATCAGATGGTAAGGGGCATAGAAACTGCTCACTGTTCCCTCCTTCTCCCACCCGGGTAGTTTTAATTTGGGCTGACACGTGGAAAAGCCAACACAACACAAGCACACCGCAGTCAAAACCTAAGCAGGAGAACAAAGCCATTTTAAATTGGACACATCAGCAAAGGCATTCCTAACGGTCCCCCTGCTCTAACTTAATAAACAATACATATCTCTCTCGTGTCTCCTGGCATCAACAATACCAGATCAAGCACTTCCCACAGCTAAGGAGATAAAACACTACTGTAATGTGTGTGAGAGAGAGAGAGAGAGAGAGACAGACACTCACCTGTTGCTGTGGAGTAGCTGGATGAATTGGGCTTGCCGTTGGTTGGCTGTTTGCTGAGGTTCAGGTCCAGCCGCGTGATGGTGCGCTTGTTGCCGTTCTTGTCGATGACCTCAGTGGTCACCTTGGGCTCCAGCCTGTTACTGGAGCCGTCCCTCTCCTGGGCCACGTCTTCATCTGATAGCAGCAGGATGCGGTGGTTGAGCTGTGGGCTCGTCTGTTTAGAGGTCAAGGCGGGGGACAGCACTGGGGACATGCTCTGGAGACTGTTGGTGACGGGGAATGAGGTGTTGAAGACCCCAGCGAGGAAGGGTGATGTGGGGCTCTTTGGGTAGGGTTTGACCGCGGACAAAGATGTTTCGATGGTGTGAGAGAGGGGCAAGCGTAGCCCCTCTGGGAGTTTGGCCCCTGCCCTTTCTCCGCTGTCCCCCGGTCCGCAACCTCTGCTAGATCCCCTCCGCTCTCCGTAGCGTTGCTGCTGGCTGTTGCTTGTCCCTGGCACATCCACCCCAGCCTTAAATGGGCTCATGTGGCTAACACGCTGCACTACCACGTCCACGTCTTGAACCTTGGCTACCACCCTGACTTCAGTTTCCATGTCCATCTCCTCGTACAGCTCGCTCGGCGGTGAACCGAACCTCCTGAGAGGACGCAGGTTGCTCCCACTTTCCCGCCGGGTTAGACCCGCCATTAAGGAGGAAGACCCAAATCCCAGACACAGCTCACTGTCAAACTCTGAAATGTCGTTGCAGAGATCCAGGTCTGGGTCAAAGCCCCGGTTGTCCTCCTCCATGAAGTCCCAGCCCTCGCGGGCATTGTTGAAGTCTTCCTCCATGGGTAGGACGAGGTTGCTGGCCACACTGGCGAAGGAGTCGGTTCCCGAGGTGTCAGAGGCACCAACAGGATTGACGGTTTGTGGCTTCTCCTCCGATGCAGGGACGGAATGGCCAGGACTGGACAGAGTGGCTGGAACAGTGGGCTCAGTGAAGGACGATCGACTCTCAACATTCTTCTTCATCTTGCTGTGTAGGAGTTCTTCGGCACTATCCAGCTTCTTGCTTGCCAGCTTCTTAAGCTTTCTGCTCTTTGACGTGGGTTTCTTGTTTTCTGGTTTCTTATTTTCTGGAGACGGGTCCAGGACATGTTCATAGTTACTGCTGCTGAGAACCTGACCTGCAGGGTATGATTCTTGACCCTCCACATAATCCTCAAGCTTCCCATCCTGGTTACCCATCCTGACTCTGTTGGTACAGTCTCCGCACAGCGATAGGAGATGAGCCAGCAACTGGTGATTCTCAGCCGCCAGCCAGCGAAGCTCAGCAACAGCCTCCTTTGTTGCCCGGCAGGAGTTGAGGAGTTCGCCCGCGGAGCCGGAAGACTGGCTTCTTTGTCCGGACGCTGCGAGATCCTCCTTCTCCTGGTCATGGCTGTTATCAGGCCTTTCCCAAAGAGGGGTGCGGCTCCTGTATGTAAAACCCGGGGCCCGCCCCTTGGGCACATACAGCTTGATGTTGCTGGTCTCATGGATGGGTGCGTAAAGACGCATCACTGTGTGCTTGCCCTCCATGATGGGGGCCATGTTAATCACTCATGCACTCAAATTAAGTGGCCTCCTCGCGCACTCTAATCAAGTGGTCAGTCACCAGATGGTATGGCTGGGTTTGGACTGCCCTGCAGGACTCTGGTGAGCTCTTCATCTCCTGGCCTGCACAGCTCCTGTCAGACAGAAAAGGCCCTTCTTGAGACAAGCAATCGTGGGGGAAAATACTAATGTTTTACTTACAGTAGTAAGTAAAAGTATCAATACTGCAATGTAGTACTAGACACACTGACAAGTTTAAATAGGGCTGAAGTGGTTAATGCATGTTTTGTAATAATAATATAAATATACAAAGTAGCTAGCAACTTCAAATAATTAAAAATAAGAGTAAAAGTACATTGTCTCTGAGATGTAGTGGAGTAGAAGGAAAAGTATAGAAAATTGGAAATACTCAAGCAACGTAAAACTAACTCAAGATTGTACTTGGGTAAATGCACTTAGTCACTTTACATCACTGGAGACAAGTAAACATGCAGCTACAGTATAAGTCTGATAGTAAACAGGATCCGATTCCGACTAATACACACAATGCCATTAATTCCTATCTTGCATGCTATGTGTTGGCTATTCATTCAGCTAATAGGCAGCAGGCTGGTTCACATTACTTACTATCTGCAGATATTCATTTGGGGAATCGGGGGATATTATGGATAATGTTTGGTGGTTCCTAACTAACTCCATTCCTTGGGGATTATTGCCATTTTTCTATTGTACCAGATCTAACTAGTCCCTGATTAGACAACGAAATGGTAAAGGGTGCATTTATATAGCGCATTTATCCAAAGTGCGTTACATAGAATGTGCATTACATTTACCCATTCACACACGTCGGAGGGAACCATGCAAGGCACCAATTTGCACATCGGGAGCAATTAGGGGTTCAGCATATTGCTCAAGGACACTTTGACACTAACTCTGGGGGAGCCCGGCATCGAACTGGGAACCTCACGGTTCTCCCATACAGCCAGTCTAACTCTGGGGGAGTCCGGCATCGAACTGGGAACCTCACATATTCCCATCCAGCCGTTCTACCGGCCACTGCCGCCCTAGACATTAATGTGAATGCAATCCACATCCTGGTATAATAGGATGGAAAACGTATACAGTACTTGTTGTCCTTGAGGACCACTGATTTAGATAATCATACTGACACAGAGTTATTTTTGGAAAATGGTGGGCAGAAGAGGATAGTGGATACTGTATAACAGCGTGAGCAAAATAACAGAGGCCTCACTCTCCTTACTCGGATACAGGACAGGTTGGCACCAGGGACATCTGGGCACCTCAAATGTGGGGAAAAATATATATAATAAGATAACTACAATATTAGAAAATTGGTTTTAAGTAATGTAAAGTATACATGATGTACAACATGCATCGTACATCCTTATCAGACATAATTGTATCATTTGTTTACTGGATGTACAGGTTTTGTAGCAATATAATAAGTAATTGTAGAAATATTAGACCTAATTGTCGAATGTTTAAGCATGTTCTAATCGTGTTGTATACTTTACTTAAGACCATTTCTTTTTCTTTTACATTTTGATCAAAATAGCCAATTTTACATCACGGTGCCCAGATGTCCCTATAGTGCCCAGTGCCCACCTATCCTGTTATCTCTCACCCGGGATTCAATCATGTACTACTGTATGTCCTGACATACAAATACTGCAAATTAGACCAGGCATCAATGCATGTTTAACAGTAGCCTATAGTTTTCTAACCACATTATACCATTATAGAGATACAAAGTCATTAACATGGAATTCATCAAAGTCATTCTAAAATGCATTTCGTCAACATAAAAAACAAGCTGCGGCATAAAGCGGCATCACTCACAGTCAGAGTATGCATACAGTGACGACACACGCAGTTACAGTGATGCTACGACCGCACTAAATCACAGGACCAGAAAACACTGGACCCTTTTGCTTGTGTCTCAAACGTCAGCATTCCACACACCTGTGAAGTGTTTCCAATCATAACATAACATATAGCCTGTGCGTCACTCACCTTGCATTGCAAGTAACACCGTCACCGACCCCCGGCCAAGAAGAAGCGCCAAATCGTTAAATAACCTCATGTGTTCTAAAGTTGCACTGTTGCAATGATGTGACATAATATCGCTGCACCAGCAGGTAAATGCGCGCGGCTGCTGCTAGAGATAAACAGTGACAAGCCTTACCGCTTTGATATATTGCGTGTTGAAGCTTCTTTCACGTCTCTTCACTGCAGCCAGCCAGCCTGCCCACCAGCTGGTGTTGTGTCCACCGCTGCCTCTGGAGGAGATGACCGAGGGCAATGACTGAAAGACGGCTGGTCCAATCGGTGAACTCAGCGTTTATTTGGTGCAGCTGCGATTGGCTCTTTTATCATCGTCATGGCCCGTCCCTCGCGCTTTGAGCCGTGCAGCTCAGCTGCAGCTTTAAGAATGATAGGCCAAATGATGATGATCATGGGTTTATTACTAGGCTACTGAAGTACAGTACGAATACCGAACTGACAAAATACTGACCCCCGTTTTTACTTATACTTATAAGTTATAAATGACTGAATCTGACTGAATTTAAAAATGTTTATTAGACCCAAAGAGAATGCATTCAGTTTTGCCCAGGTGTAACGATCGTTACTTTGTTATCAGCGAGCTAGGTGCAGAAGATTCTATACTGGATGGGCTTTTTCAATTAAAAAAATCACACCTGTATGAAGTGAGGGGTGCTACTGCTAATATATTAAAGTCTAACTCATGTTGCTATGATGTATGGTGAGGTAAACAAACGGTGACAAAACAAACATTAAATTATCTTTATTGTTAATGGCATTTATAATGTTTGTGTTAGGGACAATATACATTTTCCCTTCAGTGTCAATGGCGTTTTTAAAACAAACATTGAACTAAAAACAAACATTAAAGGTATATTCAGTGATTTCACTCAAAAAACCTTAGGTTTCGTTTTTGGCTGTGGGACCCAGCCTTTCGTCCAATCAGGATAGAGAGTAAAAAACGAAACCTACGGTTTTTTGACCCCCAGGGGTTAACTCATAGAGTTATTATTATTATATATATATAGATATATAACTCTATGGGTTAACTGGGGACAGGGAGGAACTCCTTATATGGTCAGCACACTCTATAGTAGGGAGGATTATCACAACAAAACAAAAAAATAAGTGATATTTGAATTAAGTGAAATCACTGAATATACCTTTAAACCTGTATATATAGCGCCCCTCAAAAATAAATAAATTTGAATTAGACGATTATTATTATTATAATTATTATTATTATTATTATTATTATTATTATTATTATTATTATTATTATTATTATTATTATTATTATTATTATTATATTACAACAGTCGGTCAGTGATTCACTGATTCCTCTCCACTGCTTGTCTTTCTGCTGTTTTGTAGCCTATGTCTATGGGGTCCGAGGGCTAGGGGTCTCCAGGAAAATCACCCTATTTTATTTTGTGTGTTGTTGATGATGTCTTGATAGATGTTGTTGTTCTTTTCAACCGTGCATATCCACGGATATCTCCTCCTGGTGGAGACCTGTGCCCAGAGGGGCACTTTTTCTAGTTACTTTCTGCATCTCTTAGTGTCCATTTAACCATATAATGCATTTGGATGGCAAAAATGGCAGATCTGCAAGTTCAGTGTGTTGAATGAGATGTGCTGTGAGTCTGTGATCTGCTATTTTCCAGCATAGGACCGTTGCACAGTGAAGTATAAACAATGCTTTAGGATTTATAACTGTCGTTTTTAGAATCCTCCTCCTCAGGAGCATATCCACGGATATCCCAAGCCGTGCATGCCTATTCCCACTATAGGCTGAGGAAGAAATGCCATGAACTTGACAGTTTTCAAATCAGCCTCAGAAAACATCAGGTAAGTGATGGCACCCATTGCAGAAATCTGTACGGCGTAGCACCTGGTCATTATAAAAGCCTAACTTAATTTGCTCACTTCTTCATGGCAGCTCACTTCCAATATATTCTATATTCTGGGCTATTGTGCTTCCACTGAGATAATTGGACTGCTTGAATTCTAGTTGACTTCGAGCATGTATTTTTTTGTATTGCCATGTTTTGTTCTTGCTTAAATGTAAATCGCTCTGGATTAAGAGCGATTTACATTGCAGTGTAGGCCTATCATGTATTATTCTGTTCTGTTCTGTAATTTGACATGTACGATGTAGCATTGAAGTATAATTTTAATTCTGCCTCTTGGCCAGTTCCCAATTGTAAAAGACTCAATGTGTTTTTAGTTTTTACTGGTTAAATAAAATAAAAACTGCCATTAAGAAATGTGAATCCCTATAGACTCCTTCAAAACCGCTCTCAAAAAGCACCTACGGACAGCTGCAATTCGAAACTGGCCCCTGTCAAAAAGGAAATGCGACCCTCGATCCCCCCGTACTGTATACATGTTTTCCCTTGTATACTTTCCTTAACTATGTATATATGATGATTTCCTGTTTTTATAGAAGTGTATATTTGTAGCCTACGTCTTTAAATGTTCCGATGAATTGAAAATGGAGGATTAATTAATCAATCAATCAATCAATCAATCAATCATATCTGACACTAAACCTTTTCAAATGAGGGTCCGTAGCCAAATATATATTCCCAACAATGTGTTTATTGGTTTAAAAAAAGACAGTTTGAACTGTAAATGAAAATTAAATTTCCAATTCAAATTAAGGGCTTTATTGGCATGATAAGTCAATGGACGTTTACTTCACTTGTAACAGAGAGTATTCTGTATTTCTACATTGCAACGTCATTAATGCTTTTGCTGCTTTTTTTTTGCTCAAGTAAAAATGTGCGTACTTTTTCCACCGCTGCTTTTCTAAGCCTGGTAACGCGAGGTTACTGATTTTCTACTGCTTTTCTAGTTGCACATCACTGCCCTCTTGAGGCGTGTTTCGGAAGAGGTTGGAAGTAACAGCGCGATGACGTTTCGCCTGCGACGACGACGTACAACGGTTGCCATGTCCACTTATTATAAGCGACTTTGGGCTTGTTTTTCTGTAAAGTAAAGTTGATTGTAAATTTTGCCATCTATGGTTGCAGCCAGGCTGCGGTATTTTTTTGGGGGGGATTCAGATTTTACGGGGGCCAGTTATGAATTGCAGCTATCCGTAGAGGTGCCCTTTGAGAGCGGTTTTGAAGGAGTCAAGGGATTCACATGTCTTAATGACTGTTGTTAGAGCGAAAATAATTTAGTCCCTTGTTTGTGCCGAATCTGGGTTGCACAAGCTTTGTTGCATTCCCTCTGGTGTTGTGGGTGTGGAGTGGACTTAACATTAAGGAAGTATTTAGACAGGTACACATGGGTGGTGTATCGAATCGTGGACCAGACCCATTGCAAGATGCTGTACTCTGTCGTCGACCCTAAGCCATTCCAGCCTGTCAAAGTGGGCAGGGGTGAGGTGGGTTCGGGGGGTGAGGCCAAGTAGGAGACTGACCAGTTTGTTTTGGGATGTCTGGAGCCTTGTTTTAAGGGCCTTTGAGGTGCTGTGGTACCAAGAGGTGCATGCATAGTTGAAGAAACCTTGTATGAGGGCTCCTGTTAGTTAGGGTCTTCGAGGTGTTTTTGTTGACCAGTGAGGATATCCTGTAAACTAAGGAATCTTGTTCTTTGGTTGACTTTGTTTTTTATGTTGGTGGCCATTTTATCACCTGAAAGATTAGCCTCCAGGATGGAACCTGGTAATTACTAATTTCATCTTTTCGTGTGATAATATTGTCACCCACTCTACTAACATATCCCACATTGGTTTATATTCAACCACCCTAGGGGAATTTTTGACAGCTGCTGAAAGTTGGGGTACCATCAACAACTAATATAATATGGCAAAATGTTCTACATTTCATTATAGGCCTACTTAACTATTCATATTACTAGTCATACTAGTCATAAGTAGCATGTGACATGTCAAACTAGGGTTTTCATGATTCTGAACCCATTCCAAGCATTAGTTTTGCACGAAACAGGAAAAACACTCCTTGGGCTAAATTCGGCCATAGCCACTTTCCCAACTGTGCTGACCTCATCACATTTAATTGTACTGTTTGACACGTCACGTGCTACTTAAAGCATAATTAAATTTAGAAAATGTCGCCTTATATTGGTTGTTGATGATGGTACCCCAACTGTCAGTCAAAAATTCCCCTAGGGTGGTTGAATAGAAACCATTGTGGAATATGTTAATAGCTACCTTTACAAACACATTGGTGAAGAAAATTCTTGGTAGGCCAGATTTGACATTAGGTATTCTGATAATATTCCCTGACTTGGTTTCTTGTTTCTCTCACAACCTGGCAACACTGACTGCCATGCATGCTACACGGCTCCACGGTGTTGTGACTGCGTGTTACTCCTGTGTCCACATTAAACACGAACACCCCCAAGTTTGTCTTTACAGGATATATGATAGATTTGGCTGCTTGGCTGTTATCTTTATTTGACCAATGACGGTTATTTTAAGTCGCAGGAAAGCCGCCAGGTAGACAAGGACAAAGTGTCCAACACAACTCTAATCGCTTCCTATAGTCTCTTTTTTTCCCGAGGGGTGTGAAGCCATGTAGTGCTGTGAGAAGAATGAGCAGTCATCAGCACACTCCAACAACACATGGAACCCATGGTGAAGAAGATGATGACTATACTGGCCAGCAGGAACTTGAACTAGAGGCTCTGTCGTCTATCTTCGAAGATGACTTCGAAGATCTGCGGAATAAAGATCCGTGGAAGGTACAGGTTATATAAAGGATTGGTGGGTCAGGGTCCCTGCTGCACGTTATGTACAGTGCAAAACATACGGTACCATACGGTATACTGTATGTTGTATTTTAATAGGTTGTGATTTTATACATAGGGCTGCAAAGTTGCTAACCTTGGTCACCCAGGTCTCGCTTGTAAAATTGATATTTGGACCTAAATCGCACTAAATTAAGGTACTAAATTAAGTACTTAGTAAGTACGAATGACAATACTTCTTATTTGTAGCTATAGCTTCCGTTATTAGAATGGTGTGTGACTGTCAGTGTGTGCATGGTAGATACAGTGTCTCTATCATGGAAATCAAATAAGACTTAAGATAAGATAAGATAAGAACATCTTTATAAATGTGTTTGGCTTCACAGGATCAGGATGGTTAAACACATAGTAAATTGTAAATCACAGCAAAACAACAAACAGCATAGCCCACAGACAGTTCACACAATGATAATGGATATTGTTCCAGTGTGTATACAGTACTTGTTCTGTAAGTCTGATCCATCCATCAGTTCATCATATATTCTAAAATGAAGGTTCATTGCATCTATTGTAGGTTAAAAGGCCTCCAGAGATTTATCTCTGCCTGAGACCCAATGGGCTGAGCAATGGACAGGAATGCCATGTGACCGTGGACTTGCATGTCAAATGCCCACCCACGTACCCCGATGTGTGAGTATATCCGACAAAGACCTTTAGGTGGTGGTTGAAACGTTGCATTATTTGGGCATGTCGTTGTGAGCTTGTTTATCTTTTTTTGCTCTTCGTTATATAACAAAGTATATTAGGGCTCAAGTGGTTAATATAGTATATTTTCTCATTAGGTGTTTCCCTTGAACATTCAACGAAGTAATCAAGTCAAAAGAGATACCAGTATCCCAGAAACCCATCCCAGTAGAGATTCCAGAATGTAATAATAATCACATTTCATTCTGGACAGTTACTTTACTATTATACTGAGCAGCTATCCACATACTAAATTGACCGGTTGGTTGTTTGCAATTTGAAGGATGGCAACTGCTTGTGAGTTTTTTTAACAAGATTTTTGGGCTCGATTTTGTAATGCACGCATTTGGGCACAAACAGGCCTCCTGAGCTGGAGCTGAAGAACCCCAAAGGACTTTCAAATGACAACCTCCAGAACCTCCTGGCAGACCTGAACAAGGAAGCAAGCGTGCGGTGTGGTGAGGTGAGAGCACACGCAATAAACGTGCACACAAACACAAACACGCACACACGCACGCTCGATTCATGGCTCTCATCATGCCTTGATAGGTGATGATCTACGAGCTTGCGGACCTTGTCCAGACTTTCCTGAGTGAGCACAACAAACGGCCGCCGAGCTCCTTCCACGAGGAGATGCTGAAGAACCAGCGCAGGCAGCAGGAGAAGCTGGCCCAGGAGGAGAAACAGAAGCTGGACCAACGTCGTAAACAGGAGGAGGACACGGTATGGATTAAAACAGTAAAACACACATGCACATAAAGTCCCTTTCCCACATGCTGTCCATAGGATAGAACAAATAGTCATTCACAAGTTGGTGTCCTTTATGGAGAAGTGCCATATGGTGTCTGTTCCCACATTAGATAATACTAGTACATTTTTATTTATAACACACTTTACATTTTTGTGCAAATCACAAAGTGCTATGGGGTTTAAAAACAAAGGCATGAAAATTGCAATAGATTTAAGACCCTAAATTTAAAAACTAGCAGAGTAAAAGACTTGAAGGGGGAAAAAAAGACTAGCTTTGTTAAAAAAGTATGTTGATATCTGTGCTCATGTGATGCGGTGTCTAAATCACGCAAGAAGTCTAGTGCCTATTTTCACCCGGGTGACGATAGTCACACTATTTACTGGTGATTGTTTTTTTGTTTTTTTTAAACAGACAAGTTTATGCATTGCAGCCGATGATTGGGACTCTGATACTGTTGCCATACAAACAGTATTTTCAGCATGTTAATTTGTACATATTGTACAATACAGCATCTAATGTGTGCCTTGGTGCCAGTAGAATTGTTTACTATGGACAGCTTGTCTCTGCCATGCTATATACACCCAGGTGTAATGGCCACATTGGCTATTCCACCCTGGGTGCAAAGAGCATTGTTGGCTGCTGACACCTTGGTGCTAATAGTTCTACCAATAATATGTTTATGAAAGTTTGGAACAGAGATCCTCCCCAGGACGCAGTTGGGACAAAGGATTTAAGTACTGTGAATGATACAAGGTTGGGACTTGGGAGTGGTAAAATGTACGGAATGGATACCGGTACTTCGAGAAAGCAACACCTGCTCCTGTATCAACATTAGGCCAATATGGAACAACACCACTGGAGTTTAGTGAATGTGGGAAAAGGGCCTACACACATCATGCAGTTGTATTGTCTGTCCTGTTCAATCATTCATTGTTTCTGTAGTTTTCATAATGTAAACAAATTATGATATTCATCCATAATTCATATTTATGACCTTTCATACCATATGTTGTATCTATAGTTTTATCCTCCATTTGTTATTTGTATAAACAACTGAAACCAACTGAAACAATTATATATCTACCGTATATTAATATTTATGCTTTAACAGTACAGTGCCAGCCTCGCTAAGTCAAATTCCTTGTACATGAAAACATATTTTTGGCGATTCTGATCCTCTTAGGAAAAAGAAATCATGGCTGAAATCCAAAGAAGAGAGGATGAAAAACGAGAAGGGAGGAGGAGGAAGGAGATTGCCAAACTGGTGCCTGAGATTAACTCTCATTCTCCCATGAATATTAGACTTGTTTCTGACTCTCAGATAAATTAAAAGTACCGTAATACAATTCAAACTGCACATAATTTAGTTTACAAATTAAACGTTGTACAGTAACATTCCCATGATGTGACTTTGCCATCAAAGGAGCGTCTTGAGAGCCTGGAGCAGTGGTCCCCCACCAGCTCTGTGGTAGCAACGAGCCCGCCCCAATCAGCCACACCTCCTTGTGAACTGACGGACCAGAAGAGAGGAGGCAGTGGTCGGCGACGGACCACGTCTTCCACCCGTCACAGGTACAGAATAGTACAAACCCCAACATGGAACAAAAATGACACTATAAAACAGACACTTTCTGGCATCTGGGTCAGGGTGGCACAAGCTCTGACCCACCATTGAGACTGGGGCTTGATACCTCCGTGGTGCCTCCAGCTTGGACAGGTGCTCCAACAAACGCTTTCAGTGAAATCCTCTGTTTTCAGGAAAAAGATGACCCAAAGTAAAATACTGATATGTGTGCACTGAAAGACTGTTTATCACCTAAAACAACCCTGTGTTTCACCTAACACAATAGTGTTTTACATACTACTATGCATGTTTTACAAACACGTCTGTGTTAATGCTTTGGGTTGTCTCTGTTTGAATCAGGCGTGACACGTTCAACGAGGACAACCAACGTTCTCAAGAACTTCTCCACTTCTGTAACGGCACAGTCGGGGAGCTTATCGTCCACAGAGGGAAATGCATAGGTATTGATTTCAAACACTTTTATGTTATTCGCTTCATGCTTTATTTTACCAAGATAGTTTCAGACATGCAACACAACAATAAGAATCATCAGGATTTGTAACAGACATTCAGTACAAAGCTGAGTGAAAATGTCATTAAATACATAGACATCCTAACAAAATTTGGATCAAAAAGTTTCATTTTCGATTTATTATTATGTTTATTATTTAAACCATGGGTTTTCAACAGGTGGTCCGTGGACCACTGGTGGTCCCTGGAAGTATTGCATTTGGTCCTTGACCATGTATTTAGTAATGTAGGATTTGTTAAAAATGTCATCCCACTAGTTGAGAAGCAGTGAACTGAATGACCCAGTGACCTATAAGATGGCCGTCCATGTACTGTAGTAATTTACTGACAAGTTTGGAGGTCAAAGAAAAATGTGGCCAAACTTGAGGAAATTCTTTGCTCAATAGTGAGCCATGAGAGGCTGGACTGCATATTTACAATACTAGTTCTTAT
The DNA here is from genome assembly GCF_964188405.1 of Protomyctophum parallelum. Taxonomy (NCBI): domain Eukaryota; kingdom Metazoa; phylum Chordata; class Actinopteri; order Myctophiformes; family Myctophidae; genus Protomyctophum; species Protomyctophum parallelum. The sequence goes on from NC_139718.1 coordinate 15,216,364, forward strand.
AGAACAGCCCAGAACAAGTCTGGCTGCCCTATTTTGTGCAACCTGTAATTTAGCTAGATTTATTTTAGACGTAGATGACCATACAGTTGAACAATAATAATAATCCAAGTGACACAAAACTAATGATTTACAAACTTGACCCATGATGTCAGAATGAACATAAGATTGACACTTTCTTGTGACTGCAATACCTCTGCCCATTTTGCTGACTATTGTATGGAGTAAGAATCTCAAGAGGGGGAAGTTCACCGGAATGTCTGGATGAGTCATTATTGCGAACGCAGTGAGCCACTTACTATGACAGCAGGGGCTGAGTGTCTGTGTGTGTGTGTGTCACGCTGTGTGGTGTCACGCTGTTACACCACCGGCCCGCCACCAGAGGGCGCAGCTGTGGCACGCACGCACGCACGCACACACACACACACACACACACACACACACACAGGGCGCAGCTGTAGCACACACACACACAACCACACACACACGAGCTGCGTTCGCTTCACGCGTTTGCGCGTCTTACTTGTGGATAATCCATAAGACAACCTGATGAAGGTCTCAGGACCGGGGGGGGACCACTGTTGTGTTGGGTGGGGATATATGGGCTAAGATTAATGCTTTTGTAACACTTGCTATGCATCCCGTGTGTATACATCCCACTGTTTCTCAACCAATGGTCCATTGACTACTAATAATTTCCTAATAATAATGACTCATCCAGACATTCCGGTGAACTTCCCCCTCTTGAGATTCTTACTCCATACAATAGTCAGCAAAATGGGCAGAGGTATTGCAGTCACAAGAAAGTGTCAATCTTATGTTCATTCTGACATCATGGGTCAAGTTTGTAAATCATTAGTTTTGTGTCACTTGGATTATTATTATTGTTCAACTGTATGGTCATCTTATCCACAAGTAAGACGCGCAAACGCGTGAAGCGAACGCAGCTCGTGTGTGTGTGGTTGTGTGTGTGTGTGCTACAGCTGCGCCCTGTGTGTGTGTGTGTGTGTGTGTGTGTGTGTGCGTGCGTGCGTGCGTGCGTGCCACAGCTGCGCCCTCTGGTGGCGGGCCGGTGGTGTAACAGCGTGACACCACACAGCGTGACACACACACACACAGACACTCAGCCCCTGCTGTCATAGTAAGTGGCTCACTGCGTTCGCAATAAAACAGTACAATAGTATTGTATATTTACTTGATGATTGGTTGAGAGAGATAATGTGTTGCATGTTTGTTGTGGCCCTGTTTTCGACCTTACAAGGTCGAAAACGTTGGTTTCCTCTTTTTAAGTGGTGCAACCACTTCCTTAAGTAGCGTTGTGTGTGCCTGGGTGAGTGGCTGGCTGCCTGTGTCTAAGCACGGAAATTGCATTTGGTTGGTTTTCAAAACCAAGTGTCACTGTTGTGCAGCCTAGAAAAGGAAATGAAGATACTCGCACACTGTGGGCTCCGATGCTAGTGAAGTGCCTTTATTTGCACAACAAAGTTGACTGTGACGTTTCGAGCGCAATGCTCTTCCTCAGACTAAAAGTGCAGCCTAACACACAGTTTATACATATTAACTGTATATATGATGATTTCAGGTGTATCAGTACAGTACAGTACACTACACTACAGTACTCTTTTTATTTTTAAAGTGGTGCAACCACTTCCTTAAGTAGCTTTGTGTGTGCCTGGGTGAGTGGCTGGCTGCTTGTGTCTAAGCACGGAAATTGCATTTGGTTGGTTTTCAAAACCAAATGTCACTGTTGTGCAGCCTAACACACACATACATAATTAACTGTATATATGATGATTTCAGATGTATCAGTACAGTACAGTACAGGGACCCCCACATGGTAACTCTGTCATTTCTCAAGCGTTTCGGACGCGGGGCGCGTTCCTGGGGGTCTGGATGTTCCGGGGACCCCCACACGGTAACTCTGTCATTTCTCGACCATTTCGGACGCGGGGCGGCTCGCCGGAACCGGGCCGGCACCCTGGGCGTGTTTAAATATTTTTGCATCGTGGCTATGAGTGTGCAGCCTTTTTCTTTATCCTTCTTTATTTATTTATGAGTGTGCAGCCTTTTTCTTTATCCTCCATCCTATTTATTTTACAAGGACAGGAACACCTCACCAAAACTGGTGTGCACCCTTCTCCTGTTTGTCCAATGTCTACAATACATTGTTTGATGACCACCATGCTGTTTTGTCTGCCCTGCTTTTTGTTTCTGTCTGTGTTCATGTTTCTGGCAGGCGAGAGCGAGAGGCTGGGGCGTAGTGTTTACTACGGGTTTGAGGCCAACTCAGGAGACTTTGTTGTGATTTATGAGTGGTCCCTGCGATGGAACAAGAACATGGGCAAGTTCTTTACCAGCCAAGAGATGGGGAAGATTGAGAACTGCAAGAAACAGGCAAGTAATGACATATTGCAAGATGCAAAACTGTTACTTATGCCGTTGGTGAGCAGTGTCATTAATCACAATTTAAATGGAAAATGTAAAACATCATCAATGAGTTCAATATACATCAAAAGGGTCTAGTACCAAATCAAATATGATGTAAAAGCTAAATAAACTTTTTTCTACATTTAATTTGTGTACTCATCTCATTCAGTAGTCATTCAGTTGTGAACACAGACTCTTGGAAAAGACTATAGGCTATTTATTTATTTATTTCATACTTTATTAACAGGCTTTGGGCCAAGCCCCTATGCTAGGCTTGTTTCCATTGTGGTCCTCTGTATAATATCGGAATCGTTCAGAATCGGTACCGGCTGATATGACCCTGCAAATAATCAGAGATCGGATAGTGGTCATAATTTCATAATCGTGCACCCCTAATCGCAATATCTTTGTATGGTTTACTCAGGCCAGGGAATATAATTAATAATTTAAAACATACATACACGTTTTCAAAGACCACATCTAAAATGTTGATTACCATCATTTAGTTAAAGGTTATTTATTTAGTTTGGAGTCTCCCCGTCTCTCCTGCTCTTTAGTAAGCCAAGTTGGGATACCAATTTTATCCGGTAAAAAAATATTTGGTTAAACTCTTCCACTCTACCTTCTCCGTAGATCCACGGGGCAGAGAGTGAGCTGAACTCCCTGTTGAAGTTAAACTCTACCTTCTCCGTAGATCCACGGGGCAGAGAGTGAGCTGAACTCCCTGTTAAACTCTTCCACTCTACCTTCTCCGTAGATCCACGGGGCAGAGAGTGAGCTGAACTCCCTGTTAAACTCTTCCACTCTACCTTCTCCGTAGATCCACAGGGCAGAGAGTGAGCTGAACTCCCTGTTAAACTCTTCCACTCTACCTTCTCCGTAGATCCACGGGGCAGAGAGTGAGCTGAACTCCCTGGTTAAACTCTTCCACTCTACCTTCTCCATAGATCCACAGGGCAGAGAGTGAGCTGAACTCCCTGTTAAACTCTTCCACTCTACCTTCTCCGTAGATCCACGGGGCAGAGATTGAGCTGAACTCCCTGTTAAACTCTTCCACTCTACCTTCTCCGTAGATCCACGGGGCAGAGAGTGAGCTGGTTAAACTCTTCCACTCTACCTTCTCCGTAGATCCACGGGGCAGAGAGTGAGCTGAACTCCCTGTTAAACTCTTCCACTCTACCTTCTCCGTAGATCCACGGGGCAGAGCGTGAGCTGAACTCCCTGTTAAACTCTTCCACTCTACCTTCTCCGTAGATCCACGGGGCAGAGAGTGAGCTGGTTAAACTCTTCCACTCTACCTTCTCCGTAGATCCACGGGGCAGAGAGTGAGCTGAACTCCCTGTTAAACTCTTCCACTCTACCTTCTCCGTAGATCCACGGGGCAGAGAGTGAGCTGAACTCCCTGGTTAAACTCTTCCACTCTACCTTCTCCGTAGATCCACGGGGCAGAGAGTGAGCTGAACTCCCTGTTGAAGTTGGAACATCCTAACCTGGTGCACTACCAAGCGCTGAGCTCCACAGAGAGGGATGACTGCCTGCAGGTCAGCCTGCTGGTGGAGCACGTAGCCGGGACCAACCTGAGCCAGAGCCTGGCCAGCAACACGTCCGTCCCTCTGGACCGACTCCGTCAGCACGCTGCCCAGCTGCTGGCCGCGCTCGACTACCTCCACTCCAACTCGGTGGTCCACAAACAACTGGGGGCCTCCAGCGTGCTGCTGGACGCGGAGGGCAACGTTCGTCTGACCGACTACAGCCTGTCGAAGAGGCTGTCCGACATCTGCAAGGACGACATCTTTGAGCAAAGCCACGTGCGCTTCTGTGAGGACACGTCGGCGATGCCGACCAAGACGGGCAAAAAGGGAGACGTGTGGAGCCTGGGGCTGATGCTGCTCGCTCTCTGCCAGGGGAAGGAGGTGAAGGAGTACCCTGTGACTGTTTCCAGCAGCCTGCCTGGAGACTTTCAGGACTTCCTCAACAGGTATGGATGGATGTGGATGATGAGGGTTAGGTCGGTAGGAAGGCGGGAGGACAGTGGGATCCCAACATAATTCCGAGCATTAGTCCGAAATACGGTCTGATTACCGCTTGAACATGTGCTGCTCCCGTGCTTAGGGTTAGGTTAGGGATAGAGGTAGGTTGTCGGTCTAATGACTGTCGGAGTCAAAGTGTTCTATACAGATACTGCAGTGGGGGTGTTCTTTATTGATTTGCCGTTTTGTGTGTGTTTACGGGACAGGTGTGTGTGCTTAAATGATGCCGATCGCTGGACTACCCAGCAGCTATTAGAACATTCCTTCCTCAACCCTCCACCACCTAAAGCCCTGCCTCAGAGCCAGGAGACCAGCCCAGAAGGTAACACACACACACACACACACACACACACACGCGCAGTACAGTACATATTTGTGGGAATTTATTACACCCGATATGTTTAAGTTAAGTAAATATGCAAGAATTGATGGAATGTTTTAACTGATATGAGTAAAATTTCTATATCAGGAAAAATAGAGTCTGCAACACTGGTATGAAAAACTCAGCTCCACTGGTTTATTTGACTCAACGTTTGGATCCCTTAGGATCTTCTTCAGGAATGATGATCCTAAGGGATCGAAACGTTGAGTCAAATAAACCAGTGGAGCTGAGTTTTTCCTCTTGTACTGCCTTTTGTCCAGCACCTGGGCTAGAGTGGAGGTGCATGCTCTATTTCCTTTGTAAAATGTCTATATCGCCTACAGTATGACTACTTTACTTTAATCACAGTCACTAAAATGAAGCTCATTCATGTTTGGAATTTGTGGAGTTCAGCCGGACGATACTGTCAGGGAGGTGGCTCTATCGATTATGATAGTCAGTCACAGTCATTCACATTTGATACGGTATGTTTCTGGAGAAAATGTAACTTATTCTGCGGTGATAACGCTAGAGTTGTCATCGCCGTCGGTTATGCTACCAATCCATATGGCAGGATGCATAAAGTATGTCAGACTTTGGTAATCCATACTCTCTGAATGCAGAGCAGTCAATCTGTCATTTGATAGTCTTTGCACTCTGGGAAACACTGAGGTAAACCAGAACTTATTTTGAAATTTTAATCAGCATATCATGGTTCAAATGTATAGAATTATCATGTAACTTTTGTAATCGCAAACCAATTCACGGGAAAATAGTAAATCTAAATTCTCACAATGTGGTTAATGCAATGTTGTCATTCTGTGGGAATAACATTTGGTTTTAATAGACTGATGATTCACACGCATACAACGTGCAGACTTGGTAGATAAAGGACAGGCACCACATTTTTGACCAATGACATTTTATTTCGAACAATTGAAACCCATTTGCAGGAAATAACATTTTATTCATTAAAACAAGTATGTGTGATGCATGGGTATTTTATTCCTCTCCCAGAACTCCCGGAGGACTTTCCGTCGTCGGTCATTCCTCACAGCCACATCCTCTACGCTCCCTTCAGTTCCGGGGGAGTTTTCCAGAGGCAGTTTTCACGCTACTTCAACGAGTTTGAGGAACTCCAGCTCCTGGGGAAAGGAGCGTTCGGTGCAGTTATTAAGGTACGCTGTCGTCAGCAGACCAGCTTGAACGTCCCAAGACGCTGGGCAGCGGTTCTTCACAGTTGGCTCCTCTCTGTCTCTCTTCCCCTAGCCATTTGAAGCTGCAATCCTTTCCTCCTTTTGCTGAATAAACCGTTATCTTGACCAATCTGTATGGTAGATGTTAATACAAAATAAATAACATAACTACGGTGGTTGTAGTTTGTCTACCGAGTACCGGCCCTTGTGGACACGTTTTGAGCTTGTGAATCGGATTGAATTGTTTGTAAGCGTTCGCCAATAATGACTTGCCACACATGGGGACGGCAGGTTGAAAGTGGCCCGTTCTCACCTCTTCATTTTTCCCAATGATCCACGCCGACCAGGTCCAGAACAAATTAGATGGTTGCTACTACGCCACTAAGCGCATCCAGGTCAACCCGGCCAGCAAGCAGTTCCGACGGATCAAGGGTGAGGTGACGCTGCTGTCGCGCCTCAACCACGAGAACATCGTCCGCTACTACAACGCCTGGATCGAGAGGCACGAGACGCCCACCATGGGCGTGTTGAGCTCCAGCGACAGCTCGGAGGCCAGGAGCTCTGCGGCGGCGGGGCACCTCAAGCCGCCGCCGTCGTCCCCCAAACGAGGGCCTCTGCTGGGGGCATGCCGCGTCAACGAGCTGGGCCTCGCGGACAACGTGGAGGACGTGGCGCCCCCACCGGCCCTGGCCAGCTCCGTGGAGTGGTCCACCTCCATCGAGAGGTCTTCCAGCGCCAAATGCAGCGGCGGCGCACACGAGTCCAGCGATGAGGAAGAGGAGGAGGACGATGTGTTCGGTGCCTCCTTTTTGTGAGTTGTTCTTTAAAATTTGTGGCTCTGTATCAGCGGTCCTCAAACCTTTTTCGTGCCAAGGATCACCAAATTGATTCATCATCTGAACCGATTTTGTGCCAGGGACCCTCAAAATTATTCAAACTTTTTGCTTGTGCCACGTTGCAAGCTTTTAGATCTGCTAACTTTTTTTTATAGCCAAATGGATAAAGTGGTTAAAGTGATTGTGATTACTTTGCTGTTTTAACTGCCTTTGCTGGGGACCAACTGGAACCCCCCTCCCAAAGGGATCACTGGGGGTCCCCACTCCCCAGACCACACTTTGAGATCCACTTCATGCCAGGCAATCATGCCAATGGTGACATGCCCAAAACAGGGATGACGGGGGTTTTTATATGCAGTTGTCGTGCCTGTTTGACAGCTCATAAACTCACTTGCCATGTTTTATTGTGAATCTAGGCCATCGCACAGCGACTCGGAGGATGACATCATCTTTGACAATGGCAACGATGAAAGCAATGATGACCTATCCCTGGTTACATTACCTAAGGTATTAATTAGTCTCCTGCTACCTAACCTTGTGCATTCATATTTATTGAAAATAAATATCTTTGTTATAGCAGTGGTTCTCCAGCTTTTAAGGCTGTGACCTCCCAAAATAATCATATTTGAACTGGGGACCCCCCACCCCGAAGAGCACTGTAGGAGTGGCGGCATTTTGTTTAGTTTGACTCTGTTCCACAGATACAGTATATATTGTGACAAAAGCCAATCTACAAGATCAAATTGTCCCTTCACTGTCATCTGGGGAGTGGGGACACCCCCCAAAATCATGTGGGGACCCCCCTGGGGGTGCTGACCCACAGATTGAGAACCACTGTGTTAAACTGTTTGTTGTTGTTATTATGACTTATCACTGTCCTAATCATCATCTTTTTATATTGATACATAAGGACTCGCCAGGCAAGAAAACAGCGACCGACACGACGGAGAGCACAGACTCGGAACGGCCTCTCCAAATAGCACACTACTTGTATATACAGGTAAGTCCAAATAGCACACTACTTGTATATACAGGTAAGTCCAAATAGCACACTACTTGTACATACATACAAGTAAGTCCAAATGGCAATGTAAGCGTCTCCTCTGTTGTTCACCACCAGAGGTCACTGTCTGACAAGCAGTGGTGGAAAAGTACATTTACTTTCTTTTTACAATTCTGAGATATTTTGTAGTTACTGTTCCAATTTACAATACTTTTACTTCTACTCCACTACATCTCAGTGGCAGATATTGTACTTTTACTCCACTACATTTATTTGAAAATGCATTTAGGCCATTTGAAAAGAGCAGATCTACAAGCCCACAATGCATTGCGATGCGACACATATGTTTTATCCACTTGAAGACTTGAAATGCGACACTTTAAGTACATTTGGATGCCAATAGTTTTGTACATTTTGAATTCTCGACTTTAACTTTTACTTATTTCTACATTGCAGTATTTATACTTTTTCCTTAAGTAAAACAATTGAGTACCACATCCACCACTGTCTGACATGATGTAATGGGTGCCTTCTTTCTGACCCAACCCAGATGGAATACTGTGAAAAGAGCACTTTAAGAGACACCATTGACCACGGCCTGCATCAGGACACCAGCAGGCTCTGGAGACTGTTCAGGGAGATCCTGGATGGCCTCGCGTACATCCACGAGCAGGTGTGTGTGTGTGTGTGTGTGTGTGTGTGTGTGCATGTGTGTGTGTGTGTGTGGAAAATAATCGATACGTATCGATACATCGATACAGACGTGCGCGATGCGAGTGCATCGGTTCATTCACTGTGTATCGGATACAATTGACGGGTGAAATCTCGATGCAGTGTTTGCATCGGTAAAATCCATGGTTCCACCGTTTTTTCATGGTAAATTTCACCCTATCCTGTGTTTCCGAGGCGCATTGAACGTACCATCAGAAAAGGAAGAAAAAAAAGGTCTCTCACAGCGCACACACAGTCAGTGAACACTGAACAGAAGCTACCGTACGACGGTGCAGAGTAGACACGTTGAGACTGTGAGACAACAAACAGACTATAAAGAGCACCCGCGACTAACAGAAGTGAGCCGCACGCATTAAACAAGAGAAGCACCACCTTTAGCTTTATAAAATAGCTGTCCGAGGAGCTTTGTCCGTCGATCAGTTAGTAATCTAACAATTCCACAATAACCAGCAGAGAGCAGACCCTTTGTTTACTTACAGAATTCTATACGTTGGGTTGTTTGAGATGCAGAGCTATAATACTAACCTACAGTAAAACAATAAATAGCTTTGAATTTAAATGTAATGCATTTTTACATGTTTTGGGAAATTAATAGAGCTTTAATATAAATCCTTTCTATTGTGTTGAATCGCCATCAAATCGCATCGTATCGCAATGTCCAGAATTGAATCGCCATCAAATCGCATCGTATCGGTTGAGGGGTGAATCGTATCGCAACGTATCGCCAGGAGATTCCATGTATCGCTAAAGTATCGTATCGCTGGCAGTGCATCGAGATGCGTATCTAATCGTGAGATGAGACGAGATTCACATGCCTAGTGTGTGTGCGTGCGTGCGGAGCAGATGTGTTTTGAGTCATAACGTTTTGCAGTATAACCTCCAAAGAGCACAAAGGGCAGTTTGGGACTATGATGATGCAAAGGTTTTAGTTAAAAAAAGCTGCAATCTGGGGCTTAGATTTTAATGAATGAAATGTGCTTCTAACCAATCGTGACTGGATTGGAAACTAAATGCGCCTTGATCCTTACTGTAAAGTTTGCACTCTTACGGCGGGTCTCCGTTGCGTGCGTCAAAAAACGAACCAGGGCAATTTTAATGCAGTCATGCAACACAACGCGGGCAGTGGAGCCACCCTTCATTGATTAAAAAGGGAACATTCCCTGACGGTGACGGAGAGCGACGCTGACGCGCCCGGTGTAACTCTTGCAATTGTCTTTGTCTTACGAGAGTCCTAAAAGTTACGAATGTAGCTTTGAGGACATACAGAAGAGCAAACGGGAAGGAGGGGTTTGAAGGTGTCAGGTTCGGTTTAGCTGGAGCAAGTGCAGAACACACAGACGAGTTGAGCGAAACGCTTCATCTTCTCATCTCCTTAGCAACTGTTGGCCTACTGCGCAACGTGGAAAAATAATTACGTGATTTTCCCATCATTCCCACCCGGTTAGTGTTTTAAAACCATGTTTACGCAAAGGTGTTCTCAAGGACCTTCTTGACATGTTCATACTGTTCCTTTAAAGCAAAGAAGCCCAGCTTCCAAGAAAACACCCCGGAATAACCGCGAAGACCGCTAATGGAGACACGCGTTGAGCACATGTTGTTTCTTTAATCCTCTCCATACAGGGGATGATTCATAGGGACCTGAAGCCCGTCAACATCTTCCTGGACTCGCAGGACCATGTGAAAATCGGAGACTTTGGCCTGGCTACAGACCATCCCGCTAATGTGGTACACATTACTCCCACTTAACCGTTAACGGCACTCTGCTGTCGACTAAAGGCAGTGGTTCTCACAAACATTTTCATGTCAAGGACCCCCAAATTAATGTGTTTGGCCACAGACCCCCATCTGAAAGTATTTTGTTCTGTTTATTTGTTGTTATGTTTAGGGTTACACTGTGTAAAAATTGGTTAAAGTGAATTTGATGCTATATTAACTCACTCTGGAATTTTTCCTCGGGTGTCAGAAGTTAAACGGGGTACATATTATGTCACAGTTGGGTGGTGTTTTTTGTGTTTTATTTTTATTTTTTATTGAATAGTTTATTAGACAGATAAACTATTGTATAAACTATTGATGTATAAACAGCGGAGTACAGTCAAACACTCAGTCCAAAAGGGATAGCACCAAAAAATATCCTTGTTTCCATTTTGGCCCTATGCAATTAATTCATAGACTTGACATGAACAATAACAACAAAAATCAATATCATCATAGGTAAAAACAACTAAAAAGAAAAACAAAAGTCTCTGTGACACATCTAGGGGCCACGATCTGCATGTTCCTAGAAGCTTTGTCATTGGTCGAAAAAAAGAAAAACAGGTCGAAATGACTAACCAATCAGGAAGTAAATAGGCAAATCGACCAATGACAAAGCTTCTAGGAAAATCTTTGAATGCAGATTGTGGCCCCTAGATGTGTCACAGAGACACAAATTATTTTTGGGAGCATTTTACCCATTGCTGGCTGTCTGAATATCAAAAACTAAATAAAAAGGTCATTAAAAATGTTGACATATTATTGCTTATAGCAGCTTTAATCATAAAAAGACCCGACGAAAAACAGAACGGTGAAGCCCTTCTACTGTGGAGTCCAGGATGTTTTAAGGTGAATGGTTTTTAACGTTGTTCATTCCTGCCAGGCCGCAGGTACATTTGAAGTGGAGGAGACTGGTTCGGCTGCCATGAACAAACCAGACCCAACGGGTAAAAATAAGAACTATTCACCTTTTTAACCCATTCTGACCGGGCACCCATTTTGGTGTCGGCATCATGTTATGCTTTAGCTATTGAAAAATAGCAGATCTACAAGCTCATATCGCGCCACCGAGTGGCGCGATACGAGCTTGTAGGTCTGCTATTTTTTGAAAAATCGAAGAACGACTGACATTTTTAGAATCTGATCTCAGGTCAGAATGGGTTCATCAGACCAGTGTGTGTCCGGTGGAAACCTCGTATGAATCTGATCTCAGGTCAGAATGGGTTAACCCATTTAGGCCTGAAAAATATTCTGAAATAAATATTTCCACGATTTAAAGAAAATAGCAGACCTACAAGCTCGTAGCGCGCCACTCGGTGGTGTGCTATGAGCTTGTAGATCTGCTATTTTTCAATAGCTAAATTATAACATAATGTTAACAAAAAGGGTTCCCGCCCAAAATGGGTTTTAAGTTTGTTGCTCACTCTCGTTTTCTGTGCTCTGCAAACGTCCAATTTTCTGTGCTTTATGCATCTCTCCAGGCAACATGACGGGTATGGTTGGCACTGCCCTCTACGTCAGCCCGGAAGTGCAGGGAAACACTAAAGCCACCTACAACCAAGTAAGATATTATCAATCCACCACTGACAGACAACTCCTGTGCAGTTTGTGGTCACAGAGTTATAAAACAAAATAAATATACGACTAGGCTCTGAAGTCCATGGTGTATGCTGTAAATCACATATTTGTATATAGCTTTGTTTTTCAGCTTAGTTTTTCTATATATTCTGAGTAAATTATTAAATAATAAATAAATAAAAATGTATACGGTTGCTTCAGTGTAATGAGAGAAGCCTCGTATATGTAGACATACCTTGTAATAAAAAAATATATATTATGATTACGTCATACTGAATTGTGGTGTAATTGTTGTACTTACTCTAGTTGTTATAGAATCTTGGCTGGAACGCGTCAAAGACTTAATGGCCTAACATGTGACTCGTGCCAAAGCGGAAATTTCATCTGCATTATGCCAGTTTTTAATATACAAAGCATTGCGTGTGGTTGTGTATAATATTCCTCCAGTCATCTTCTCTGTGTGTCTTCAGAAAGTGGACCTGTTCAGCCTGGGAATCATCCTGTTTGAGATGTCCTACAGGCCCATGACCACTGGCTCCGAGCGCATTTCTGTGCTGGGCCAGCTCCGCACGGTGAGTCCCTCGCCAAGGGGGAACGAGAAGGGGCTTTAGTTTGGGAACTTCTGGGAAAGTTGTTCCTTACCCTGATCTCTTCTCACTCCGTAGGAGGCCATCCAATTCCCCGAAGATTTCAGCGAGTACGAACGAGGCACACAGGTGAGACGATGTCCCCTGTTCAGCATTTTAAAATGTAATTCACCCCCCCTGGAAACAAGTATGTTTTTAGGACCTGAAGAAATGACCAGGGTGCCTGGTGGCTCTGCTAGTTAGTGCACAGACCTTATGCTCTTATGGGGCGGGGTAATGGAAAAATAAAAACACCATCGAATTGTTCTCCCATTAAAACCGGAAAAGCGTCAAAAAGTGTCTTGTGGGTTGGCTTTTTTTTTAATCTGGAAAATTACTGTAATTTGTAGATTCTGGTACTTACTGTATATCTTGTTATATATCACTTTATTTTACATCATTCTCTCCTTGAGTTCTCCTTTTTTCCACGCTCAAACCCCTCCCCCACCCCCAAGATAGGGCTGTCACGATTACACATTTAAGTTGACGATTAATTGTCACACAAATAATTGCGATTAACGACTTAATTGTTTTTGGCGTTGGAAATTACATTTCTGTTTGCCTTTTAGGCTTCCTAATGTTTTTTTCTAATATATTTTATACTTTAAATAAGGTAAAGCATAGCGGAAAAATGTCAGCTTTTTTATGTATGAACATCTTTCAACATGGAAACGATTATGACAAAATAATTGCGAGTATCTCAAATAATTGCAATTAGACAATAATGTCAAATTGGGCTATATCTACACAGAATAACTCTAACTACTTCCGGGCCGCTTCCTCACTTCCTTCACAAGTATTACCGATGATACTAATTGTGACCAGATTTAAGCCTGCCATCGCGCAAATTCCAGCTTTTCCAGGAGAAAAACGTACTCTATAAGCCATATCTCCAAAACTGGTGGGTCAAACTGAACAACCAATATGTCAATTTGAAGCTATGATTCGAAAACGAAAATTCACAAAAATCCAATGGCAGTCCCTCATTCAAATTTGGTCACAATTAAGGCTCTGTTCCATTTAGTGTGCAGTTTGCTATACTCAAACTTTTTAATTTCAAGGACCCCATAACTCTGAGAGTGTACAAATGGAATGAAATGGACCCGTAAGGGTCCATTTGGTTCCATTTGTGCACTCTGAGTTACACACCCGTAAGGGGCGGCATTTGGAACCCACTCAAGGACACTTTGAGACCCACTGGTGTAGCAGAGTGTTTCCAGGGGGCCGACACGCACAATAGCAGCACCCTGACTCCCTTTGACCAGTCCAGAACAACAGAGCCTTCATTAGTATCAGCGGGTAACACCTGTGAAGAGGCCCAAGTTCTTTCCAAAAATGGCGTGTGTAGTGTACTGTGCATGGAGTCCATTGTGACAACCCTAACACCCCCTCTACAGAGGTCGGTGATAGCGTGGCTGCTGAACCACGACCCGGCCCGGCGGCCCACGGCCCAGGAGCTGCTGCGGAGCGAGCTGCTTCCGCCGCCGCACATGGCCGAGTCTGAGCTGCACGAGGTGCTGCAGCACACCATGGCCAACACCAACGGCAAGGCCTATCGCACCATGGTGGGCCAGCTGTTTGCCCAGAGCCCCACGCCTGTCATGGACTACACCTATGACATTGACCTGCACAAGGTAACGTAGTTTATTTATGCGTAAAATTACAATATTTGCCTCTGAGATATATTTTCAAAAACTTCCAAATGAGCAAAAATAGCCAAACTTATAGATGGATACAGCTTATAGATTTTAGTTTTTTTTAGTTTTTTTTAATCTGTTGCAATAGGGGGGCTGCAGCTAGCCTGTCATGGCCAGACTAATATCACTGGGTAGATATTAGTCTGGAATCTCTGTGTGGAACCTGCATTTCCAACGGGCCATTTAAAAAGAATGCCTCTGGTGATAAACCTTCTATATTTACATACTTGGCCCTGATTGGTGCCCCACTAAAATGTGAACCACGATTTTCGGACCTTAGGGCCGATTCATACTCCTATTTTAGAGCCGAATAAAAGTCGGTTCGGCTCTGTAGAGCCTACAATGTGACGTCATTTTAGGTTCGGGGGGGCGGGTACCGTCTGACGAGCCGAAATCAATTCGGCACTACAGCACCGAAACAGCGGTAAAATAGGAGTATGAATCAGCCCTAAGAATTTAGGTCCTGATTCTAAATTGTCGTTACGAATCTGTTTATGCCTCAATACAATGCATGGTTATTATAGTAACCACAAAGCGCCCCAAAAAAATTATAATATATGTTTTGGAGACCCTGCCGGAGAGCACCTCCAAACTGCATAGCGGCTTGTGTCAATTAGTAGTAGGGATGGGATGGGCAGCGGCATGAGTGCCATGAATGAGGATGAGAGAACCCAAAGGAATGGAGTTGTATGAGTTAACTGTGTGTGTGTGTGTGTGTGTGTGTGTGTGTGTGTGTGTGTGTGTGTGTGTTTGCTTTACATCGTGGTATGATTGTCATTGTCGGCACTATTGTTCAGAAGCAAATAATTCAACACAGATGTATGTAAACTATGTATGAATCGTTTTTAATTTTTTTAATCGTGCAGGCCTAGTCCACATGTAAATGGAACTGTTGCAATATAGTCAAGTTCACAAACATTATGTCAATATAGCAGACCTACAAGCTCGTAGCTCGTACAAAGCTATGTAACATGTAACATTGCGCTTTGTAACATTAACATACTTGAATGATCATGAAAGTATTTTTTTGTTGTGGTGTGTACTTGCACACAAAATCCCAAATTCCTCATGGGTGAATCAGCACACTCTGAGTCACTTTCGTTCAACTTTATTTTCTTCATATCTTCCCCTTTTTAACCACATTAACTTGTCTTAAACCCTACTTTATAGACTTCACTGGCCGGAGTCAAATTGTACCGCCACTCGAGACAATGACTAAAATATGATTAAAACTAAATGGAATTTTATTTGAAAAATATTAAACTAAATCAAAGTTTCCGGCAAAATGAACGCTGGCCGTAGAGGTCCATTCATGTGACATGAATGAATGAAATAATTAATTAAGAACAATTGATTAATTGTATTCATATTGCAACTTTCCAAACATATTATAGTTACAAGTGCTTTACATACAATCGAAAAAAGAATATAATAGGACATTTTAAACCTGCATTTGTAATCTGCAGGTAAACAAGTTTGTTTACAACCTAAGCTGACCTAAGCATGCATCATTAGGAGAAACACTTGACATACAAATGTGTTTTTAAAAGCTTTTTAAACACTCACTGACTCTGTTAGCCTAAGAGCCGAGGGCAGGGTGTTCCAGAGCAAAGGTGCCCGTGTGACAAGGCGAGTTGTGGGAGGATCTAGGAGGGCACCTATCTGAGGATCTGAGGTTGCGCACAGGCTGGGTTCCAGCAAGTCTGTGATCGGTCTGACTCTGACATCAAGTGCCATTCGTAGCATTCTTATGTAGATTAGATTACATTTATTGTCATGCATAGAGTATACAAATACTTTGACAATGCAATGAAGTGTGGCGTCTAGCCAGAAAGTGCAATACAGTAATGCAGTAATGAGAGAATAAATACATTTGTTTAGATGCCACCCAGGGCTTTTTTTTCCTGGTGCACCGTGAGCGTGTGTGCATGTCTCCACCCCGTGCAGCAGATAAGTGATTAAGAGTTAACACACCTGTAGACTAACCAGAGGCAATCATTGATCTATTAGATTATCTGTCCCTCTCCAACCTGTAGGTGTCACTGTAGACACACAAAACGGCAGTCATCTGGTCCATATAACGGAGGGGCCTGTAAGTAAGGATGTCTCCCCGACGTCCCTAACAGAGCCTGTTTGTTTTGCTCTCTCCCTCCTCCAGGGCAACTTCAATTTCAACGCTGCCAAATTGCAGCAGTACGTGCATGAAGCCATCACCAGGATCTTCAAGAGGCACGGTACGTGAGTGTAAGGCCGTCACCATTACAACATTTAAAGCTGACCATTCATTGTCACGTAAATAGTTGCGATTAAGGATTTAATTGTGTTTTCTTTGTGATTCTGTATGCCTTTTAGGCTTCGTAATCACAAATTGCACAGCGCAGATATGACACATAACGTCTTAAATATACAAATAAATCACTGACATAATAATAATAATACTTGAATAATAAAAAATTAAAATAAATCCAAAAAAATTACAAAATTGCAGAAATAATAATATATATTTTTTTATGTAGGAATGTACATTCCTACATTGGAAACGAGTGACGATTATCTAAAAATACTTGCAATTATCTCACATAATTGCGATTTAGGAGATTATGTAATAATGGCGACAGGCCTATAGGGGAGTGTACTACTACACTGGCCCTGGGACAGAGCCTTAGATATAGACAGTTACGCGAACTCTGTTCACTTCATGGGGCCAGTCCAATGGCGGCTCTCCTACATAGACTTCTATGGAGAATGGGGACAACCAACTGGGACAAGTCCTGGACTGGAAGTAGGCAGAAATGCATTGGAATCAGGCAACAGCCCAGCTTTAATGATCTTAAATCCCTTTATTTTAGATTGTTTGGTAGTAATATTACAACATAAACATTAAAGAGACTTTTGTTGTTACTGTACAATACTTTAAAACAGTTGGCATGTTGCACACATGGTTAAAATAGCTCTTATTTGTGCCGCCCTCGTAGAAAACAACTCAATATCGTAACTCTTCTATTAGATGTCTCTGGTGCGGGACTGTGGTACAGTAGGGAGCCCTGTGCAGGTGATCTGTCTCCGCTGCGAAGCACTTGGCCTCCTGACCTGGCTGTCCCTAAAAGCCGTTTTTAGGGCGATTTTTCAAAAATAGCACATCAGATCTGCTATGTTTCAACAGCTAAAGTTTACAATAATGATTTACCGTCCGCTGCGAAGCACTTGGCCTCCTGACCTGGCTGTCCCTAAAAGCCCGTTTTTAGGGCGATTTTTCAAAAATAGCACATCAGATCTGCTATGTTTCAACAGCTAAAGTTTACAATAATGATTTACCGTCCGCTGCGAAGCACTTGGACTCCTGACCTGTCCCCTAAGTCCGTTTTTAGGACCCCGTCGTTAAGCATCTGCGTTGGTGGAAGAGCGAACAATGCGTGTACTGTTGCGCCGGGCGGGGGGGCGAGCGCCACAGGTGCCACTGGGTTATTTCTGTACATGGCTGCTGATGGTGTCCAGCTGTACATTGTTTGTTTATGCTCAGTTTGTTGTATCGGCCCCCCCGGGGGGGTTATGGGGTTATGTTTTGTTATGTAGATGTTGCCTGTAATGCATTTCTTTGTGTGTGCTTGCGCGTACTTGTGTGTGTTTGTGTGTGTGTGTGTGTGTGTGTGGGCGGCCGCGGCAGTGGCTCAGGAGGTAGAGCGGCTGTCTTGGAGCAGGTTTGTGCCTGGCATGGTTTGGCATGTGTGTGTGAATGGGTGAATGTGAAATACATGGAAAAAGCACTATATAAATGCAGTCCATGTGTGTCTGTGTGTGTTTGTGTGTGTCTCTCTCTCTCTCTAGGTGCGGTGCGTCTCCAAACGCCGTTGCTCCTCCCCAGAAACAGGAAGTTGCACGATGGCAGCGAGTTGGCCTGCTTCATGGACCACAGCGGAATGCTGGTTACACTGCCCTACGACCTCCGCGTGAGCACATACACGCACGCACACACACACACACACACACACACACACACACACACACACACACACACACACACACACACACACACACATGGAATTGCCGGGGCGGCAGTGCCTCCGGGGTAGAGTGTCCGGTAGAGCGGATGGGAAAAGCGTGAGGTTCCCAGTTCGATTCCGGGCTCCCCCAGAGTTAGTGTCGAAGTGTCCTTGAGCAAGACACTGAACCCCTAATTGCTCCCGATGAACAGGTTGGTGCCTTGCATGGTTTCCTCCACCATCGGTGTATGAATGTGTGTGAACGGGTGAATGTAATGCAAAATCTACGTGAAGTGCTTTGGATTAAAGAGCCATATTAATGCACCATTTATCATTTATGGCTGTTTTCACACTGTGATTGATTACAGCCTGGCTTACTGTGTAAACTGGCTGACTGACTGTGTACTGCCAACTGACTGACTAATTGACTAACTGACTACTAATGAACTCATATTATGCCCAAAAATACTCATTGAGGTTTTCTCCGCTCTGTGTCCTCCTCAGATGGCATTTGCGAGATTTGTGGCCCGCAATAACATAACGTATCTCAAAAGGTAAAGTTAAATGGATGTCTTCCTCTGTTGTTCACCCATAATCACAATGTACTGTTTCATATGGAAGGGAATGTTGGTTGTCTGTATATAATGTATATTTTTTCCAACGTTTTTCAAATCTTTGCTTCTGGTGGGTCTCTGGAAAAACATTTTGAGATGGGTGTCTGCGGCCAAAGTTAATCTGTGCGTGTGTGCGTGTGTGCGTGTGTGCGTGTGTGCGTGTGTGTGTGTGTGTGTGTGTGTGTGTGTGTGTGTGTGCACGTGCGTGCATGCGTACTGTATCCGACAGGTACAGCATCGAGCGCGTGTTCCGTCCCAGGAAGCTGGACCGCGCCCACCCCAGGGAGCTGCTGGAGTGTGCGTTCGACATCGTCGTCCCCGTCACCCACAGCCTGCTGCCCGACGCCGAGGTCATCTACGTTGTCTCGGAGATCGTCCAGGAGTTCCCCGCGCTGCAGGTCAGTCCGGTTAAACCCATAGAGTATTCAAAGGATAGAGATTGAACCTGAGCGATAATTGGTGTCCAAAATGCGGAAGTGCAAACGAGCGCTCAATGTTAAAGCCCAGCTGCACGGGGTTTCCTCGTCATAACTCCATGGGTCCGCCTGCAGTCCCCACTCTTACGACTAGGGCCAAGCGCCTCAACGTTGGAGAGCTTCACTGGGGGCTTGGGTTAAGCCCAAACCACACCAAAGGGTTGAGACGGGTTAAGACGGTTTTAGTGTTCGTCCCAGCGGTGTGATATAACTGGTTCAATTCAATGAAAAATCTAAGAAATTCCATAAATTACAAAACATATTTAAGAAGTAGTGGAAAATAGCCGATCTACAAGCTCAAAATGCAGTGCGAAGCGACCCGTTGTGAGCTTGTAGATCTGCTGTTTTCACTAGTTTTGGTCCCGAGGGAATATCTAATTTCTGTGTTGGGTTAAACAACCTGCCCTGTCATACTGTACATGTATACGCCGTAATGATTAAGTGAAGTGGCGTTCCGCACATTCCCCTGTTTTTGTTTTTGCATGGATGTCTCATTGGTATTTCCCGTCGTAGTGTGGAAGTGCACATTCCTCCCATTCCACATTTCACAGATCATTCCATATGTATTATGTCAGAGCTACATATTTACAGGGTGAGTGTGTTAACACGCAGCAGTTCTGTCCACTTCCTTCCTTCGCTCCCGAAACAGTCCATTTCCTGTGCAGTGTTTGGCTCAGTTCTCATTTGTATGTAGCTTGAACCAGTGGTGGAAACTACAGTAAAAACAATTTGAGGAATTTTGTACTTTACCTAAGTATTTCCAATTTCCAATACTTTTTGCTTCTACTCCACTACATCTCAGAGGCAAATTGTATACTTTTACTCCACTACAATTAGTTGAAAACTCTAGTTACTAGTTACTTTGTAGTTTTCCATTATTATATCACAAAACATACGACATTTCGGCCACAATTTGAAATGGGACATTCTGTATAATGAGTACTTTAGCTACTATATTAGCCGATACTTTTGTACTTTTACACAAGTACATTTTGAATTCCAGAATCCGTACTTCGACTTGTAATAAATCTACATTGCGACAGTGATACTTTTACTTAAGTAAAACATGCGAATACTTGTTCCATCAGTGCCTTGAACTCAGTCAACCCAGTGTTTAGACCCTGGGGGATCCTCCCCATGCGTCCTGGTGGGAAACCTTGATAACCTGGAATGTTTTCATGCAGGTTTCCATTCATGGAAAATCTTTAAATAGTCCAAATGTCCTGGAAATTATGTCATTGTCCTAGAATGTTGTAATTATCCAAATTTGATCAAAATCAAAAATGGAGTTGGGTGTTTTCCTCCCGACAGCAGCTAAATGCTGCTAAAGGTGATAAGAAACGTATGTGACGTCGCTCGTATCGGCAGGGAGACGCATCGTTGTCTGTGCTCTCCCTAGGACCCCCTAGGGGTTGGCAGTGACCTGAGACTAGAATACACGGACAAGGACAAGAAAAAGAAAACCAAGATAATTGAAGAAAACTATCTCTTGGAAACGGTGGGAACACGCTGTCCACGGATTCCTGTTCATGCAGCTCACCTGTTTGTGTGAAAGCCTTTTAAAGTGAACATGAGTCAGAGGCAATGAGAGGGCAGCCGCCGGACACAGCGGTCATTATTCACTGAAAACATCCATTGTACAGCATCGCCTCTTAAAGTGTGACGGACGACCGAGCCTTAATTTCAGTTTCAGGGGGTGTGTTAATGTTGTGTGTACTGTGTGCGCACGTGTGTGTGTGTGTGTGTTCGTGTGCGTGTGCGTGCATTGGACCACAGGAGAGGAACTATCACATTTACGTGAACCACACCAGCCTGCTGAAGGCCATCCTGCTGCATAGTGGTGTCCCAGAGGACAGACTGAGCCAGGCATCCAACATACTGTGTGACGCCATGGTATCAGTGACACGACAACACACACCTGCACTTATCCCTTCAGGCTTCTACAAATGCCTTCTAAATCAGTTGTTCTCAAACTACTTCGTAATTCAACATTATTCAAACATTTTCAAAACGCTTCTCCCCCCAAAATAGCAGATGTACAAGTGTGCAGAGCGGCAAGAAGTGATACGCTGTGAACTTGTAAATCTTCTGCTGTTTTGCATAAGTGCATTTTATATACTGAAAAATCTAAATAAAATCTTAGATTAAAGATAGGTTCATGCTACCATCCGTCAGATTTATGTCGGAACCTGGGTTGAAATAAATTAATATGTCTACCATAGGTCTACGCCAAATGGTCCCTTTATAGTGGTTCTGATAGCTTGCTGTTCACCTAACCTTATTCACCTGTATGTGTATTTGTCCCAGAGTGAAAAGCTGACCAGGAGGGAAGTGGAGGCAAAGTTCTGCAACCTTTCCCTGTCCACCAACAGTGTGAGTGTCCTCTGACGATGTGTCCCTTTCTGGGTAGTCTCTGACAATGTGTCCCTTTCTGGGTAGTCTCTGACGATGTGTCCCTTTCTGGGTAGTCTCTGACGATGTGTCCCTTTCTGGGTAGTCTCTGACAATGTGTCCCTTTCTGGGTAGTCTCTGACGATGTGTCCCTTTATGGGTAGTCTCTGACGATGTGTCCCTTTCTGGGTAGTCTCTGACGATGTGTCCCTTTCTGGGTAGTCTCTGACGATGTGTCCCTTTCTGGGTAGTCTCTGACGATGTGTCCATTTCTGGGTGCACAGAAATAGCGTTAACCCACGATTTTTCCAAAAATAGCAGACCTACAAGTTCATAGCGCGCCATGAGCTATGAGCTTGTAGATCTGCTATTTTTCAATAGCTAAATTATAACATAATGTATGTAACCTGACATGTTTTGAAGAAGTGGTCTTGTGGTCCAGTTACAGACGCTGTACAAGTACATCGGGCAGAAGGGCGAGCTTGCGGAGCTGCGGGAGCTCCTGTCGTCGCTGACCAAGCAGAAGACGGCCGTCACACAGCTGGCCAAGCAGGGCCTGAAGGACCTGGAGGAACTCACCGTTCAGCTGCAGAGGCTGGGGGTCAAGCTGCAGGCCAGTAGACTTAGTTAGAACTCAGTGTTTGCCATGAGCACCTTCGTGAAAATATCAACTACAATTTAGAGTTATGTTGTTGAATTGTGTTTTAAGAACATTTAGAGAGAAAGAATTACAAAATCAAGACGTATCTATTATTGACATTTGGTCCATAAATCTGATATAATATTGCCCAGTCAGTCACGGTGGAAGTAGTAAGGTATTTTCACTGAACAGCAGCTGGATATGGTTTCAAACACTCAGTCTTGCGGCTGCCTGCTCCTGTAATTATTGATTTGTAGCCAATAGCCACGAGGTACTTCCATATGGCTGGGAAAGAGGACGGATGTGTCTTGAGGTCATAATTCACTCCTCTGATTTAGGAGTGGTTTGAGTTGTTTTTTTGTCTCTGGTAACCCTGGGCCTGGTCTACAAGGAGCAGCAGCACTCTGATGGTGTTTGTTTTGTCTCTGGTACAGGTGGTGGTCAACCTGGGCCTGGTCTACAGTACATGCTGCTGATGGTGTTTGTTTTGTCTCTGGTACAGGTGGTGGTCAACCTGGGCCTGGTCTACAGTACATGCTGCTGATGGTGTTTGTTTTGTCTCTGGTACAGGTGGTGGTCAACCTGGGCCTGGTCTACAGTACATGCTGCTGATGGTGTTTGTTTTGTCTCTGGTACAGGTGGTGGTCAACCTGGGCCTGGTCTACAAGGTGCAGTACCACTCTGGGGTCATCTTCCAGGTCGTGGCCTTCATTAGGAGGCGGAAGCGCACCGTGCCAGACATAGTGGCAGCAGGGGGGCGCTATGATCACTTGGTAAGGTCCTGGTAGAACCTTGTTACTTAAATCATGCATACTTTGGTTGACCCCCAGGTGTCTGCACTTGGTTCTCTTCTTTTTTTCCCTTCCCTCTACAAGCTCTTTCCTGCTCCGTCTACAAGCTCACAATGCGCTTTGTGAGCTTATTTAATGTATATAATACATTGTAAAATAAAATACACTAACCTAACAAACAGGTTAAATAACGATGGAAAAGCAATACTATACAGGTATTTGTTTTAACAGCGATTTTAAAAACCACCATGGATTCAGCCATTCTGACATTAAGAGGTACTTTGGGGGGGGCCCTAGCTACAAAATGCTCTGGTCTCCTTTTGATCTGAGTTCAGACAGAGTGACAGGGTCAGTTAAAAGACATTGACGATCAAAGCCACCTTGATCTCCTTGGTAGAGTTTTTAAGAGTTCAAAAATATATGGCAAGTCGTTCCTGTCAGTAAATAATAGTAATTGTCTGTCCAGTGGCAAATTCACCTGGAGTGTATCTCATACAGCAGTAGACCAAACCTGGCGCACTCGCAGTACGTTTTAACGGTGGGCGAACAGCGATAAAAATCTCCTAGTGGGCGTTCCTGCTGTCACTTTTCATTTGTCAGTTGCTTTGTCAACAAAGCTACACATGGATTTGATTGGCTGTCGCTGGACGATGTCGTCCAAAGATAAAATATTTTCAGGTTTTTGAATGACGCTCCTCGCCTCTTCACCTGCTATCGCCAGTAGTTCCCGGGTCCCATAGACAAATAACGCACTTCCGGAAAATACGCCAGGCTGTTAAACGCACCGCAAGGTTGCGTCTAGGGAAGGCAGTGTGTCGTCGTTTACCAAAAGTAGGTCACAGACAGTGACCCTAAAAGCTCAATCATAATCTCTGTTTCATCCAGAACCCTTGAACCCCTGGGGGGACTATGAACCCTTGAACCCCTGTGGGGGGGGGACTATGAACCCTTGAACCCCATGTGGGGGGACTATGGGTTTGCCCAGCAATTTGTGACACGCTCCATATGTCAATAAAACAGTAGAGTCTACTGGATAACCATACATGGAGAAGACTGAATCATCACCTAGATCTTCTTGGAGCCGTCCAACAACTCTACATCTGACCTCAAACCTCCAACCCTTAGATCTCCATATATGGAGCTGACCTGTTATGACATTCCATATGTTGATCCTTGCCGTAAGCTACAAATGTCAGTATTATTTTTGAAACGTTTACACACTACACGACTAGTCAAAAAATTAAGGGGAAGAAAAAAAAAAAGCCACATTTCCAAACCAAGGCCAAACCTCAATGAACAAATACATGTCATTGGGATTAATAATGAAGTTACAAAATGAGGCTTCATTCACACAATAAGAGAACATATAATGAACAGATTATCACAGGTTAATAAATAAGTGGTTAATATTAATACTCCGCTGACATCAGGCCATATCACTTTCTCTTGGAACAAACAATACAATACAATCTTGTTCAAAACAATGAAAATGACTAATTATATATTTTTGGTATGACCATGACAGGCTGCAGATACATTAAGCACGGGCCGCATGTGGGCTGCGGGTTGAATAGCACTGCCGTAGAGTACTATTCAAGATTGCTACTATTCAAGATTCAAGATTGATTACTATTCAAGATTGCTTTATTTTTGTCATTCTTTCCAACTGTAGCAGCAGAAAAAAACGAAATTACGTTTCTCCTAGTTAAAAAGACAACACAGGCTCATACAATAATAAATATATCAGTGCAAGACAATACTCTGAGTATAAATAAGTCCTAAAGAACTACAGGAATCCATAATTTTTAAAAACTGAACAGAGTAATCTGTTCTAGTCTGTTTGGTGGAGAGCTACATTTAGACAGGCACATTAACTTATCATAATTAGAAGCGTTTGTCAGTTAAAAATAAATAAATACATATTCTTTTAAAGCGTTTTCCACACTGCTCTTTTTTCACATTCACATGTGTATTTCTAAAGTAATCAAAGTGGTTTGCTGGTGTCCTTTTCCTTGGTAGATCGTGGAGTTTCGGGGCCCTGCGTCTCCATCCACCGTCCCAGTACCCTCCGCAGTCGGGGCCAGTGTGGCCCTGGATAAAGTCTGTCTGGCCGTGGCCAACATGGAGGAGCCAGTGAGAGAGACACACACATACACTCACACACACTCACACTGAAATTCATAATTATTTTTAATGAAGGAGCCACAGACAGCCTTTCATATTTAATGATGCCTCATTACTCCAGTCAACCGTCGCAGCCGCTTTTAGCAACGCGTTAATAACTATGATCTACTGTGCCTCTCTGGACTGCGTAATTTCTTTGTTTATCGATTTAAAACGGTCTGACTTCCAGCCTTAGCATCGTCTTGTGCCCAGAAAAACTGCTCCTGAAAAAAAACAGACAAGCAGGATTATCCAGATGACCCTTTGGTACAGATATTTACGCTGTGTTCACACTGACATCAGATTTTTGGCCAATCCAAATCAGATAGTTTTTTATAATTTTATAATACTAGCCCTTACTTGTTGTGAGATATTGCTAATCAGATTTTAACCACATTCCAATACAGATAGTCAGCGCTGACCTGATCACTTACCAGTACTCAATTTATTTTTACTAAAAATAGCAATACCACAATATAGAAATACTCTGTTACAAGTGTGATATGTATGCTTTTCCAAGTGCTCACAGTCAAAGCGCTTTACAATGGTTCATTCATTCATACATTGGGAGTTGAAGTGGCGAACAGTTGACGCCAGCGTCCTCACCTCCCACATCCACACATCAATGGTGTGTGACTGTCTCTCTTGTCCATGTCAGCCCCCAATGCCCTCCTGTGATGTCCTGGTGGTCCCCATGGGACACACCTCCATGTCGCGAGCCGTCAACGTCACCCAGAAGCTGTGGAGCAACGGCGTTTCGGCAGACATCGCCTATGATGTCTTACAGGTGAGTTGTACGTTGTTGAGCGGTGGCACACCGTCTCCTATGCACAGCTGTGTGTATGTATGTATGTCTATATAAACTTTATATAAACTTTATTACAGGCTCATGGCCCACAGGGTAAAAACATACAATACATAGAAAAAGGTAAAATAATAAAATAAAATAAAAATAAGTTATCCAGCCCCTCAGGGAACAAATCAAAAGAGGCACTCGTGCCAGTGTCCTCTGATGGTGGATGTGAACCTGACAGAGCTACAGAGAGGGTCTGTCATCAGCCGTATTAATCCATTCAAGGAGCGGTCCAGTCTACACATGAATTTGTAGGTAAGGTTCCTCAAGAGGGCCATGAAGGTGGTGAGTCCTAGTGTACAGAATAGTGCACTAGCTCTAGTGCTCCTGGGTTTCTTGAGTAGAATGCGCAGACAGTCATTGTAGGCTACTTGCAGCTTGCGCAAGCTCTCCTTTTTAAAGTTCACCCACAATGGGGCAGTATAGAGGGGGGTGCAGTACGCTCTAAACAGGTTGACCTTAACATCAGTTGTACAGTGGTGAAATTTGCGAACCAGCATGTTTGCTTGCACATAAAGCATTCTCCTCTGTCTATACATATCTTCATCATCATCTAGTGTATCTGTGATGATGTGACCAAGATATTTAGCACTTTTAGCTACATTTACAGTCAGACCAGACAGGTAAAAATGTGGGAACCTGAGCTCCGAGTCATCCTTCGTTCTACATATCAGGACCATGCTCTTCTTAGCATTATACTTAATATTAAAGTCCAGCCCATAATTAGAGCAGATATTGAGCAGATGTTGGAATCCGCTGCTACTAGGGGATATTAAGCTCAGGTCGTCCGCGTACATAAAGTGGTTAATTAGAGTATCACCAATCATACACCCAGTATTGCACTCTTCTAGCTGCTTTGATAGGCCGTCCATATATAAATTAAAGAGGGCTGGGGATAAAATCCCCCCCTGTCTGACGCCATTGCCCACCCGAAAGGGGGCAGATAGGGTGTTGCCCCATTTGACCTGCATTTGCTGGTTGGCATACCAGTAGACCAATATACGTATTAAATTACTGGGCACACCCCTAAGCTTGAGCTTATTAAAAAGCTTATAATGATGAATAAGATCAAAAGCACGGGAAGCATCAATAAGACCAACAAACATAGTAGAACCCTGCTTTCTATATGTCTCTACTGCTTCTTTGAGAGCATATATACACATATCAGTACTATGTTTAGGCTTGAAGCCAAACTGATTGTCAGTGGTGGTTATATACATACTTAATCTGTCCAGAAGTAGTTTTTCTAATACTTTGGACAAAATGCTTGCAAGCGCTATAGGCCGGTAGTTATCAATACTACCAACTTTCCCTGACTTGTCTTTTATCACAGGGACTAGAACAACAGACAACATGGAGTCAGGTAAAGTACCATGGGTCATCAAACCAGAGAAACAAATAGAAAGCAGCACAGCCAATCTAGGACCAGCTAGCTTTAGGTGCTCAGCAGTGATATTATCTAGGCCACTGGCCTTTCTCTCAGACAGTTGCGCTATTGAATTAAAAACCTCATGGGTGTTAAAAACAGTGATTTCATTTTCATCTTCTATTTTTCCCACATGGAAAGGCTCACTTTTGACACTATTAAACAGGGAAGCATAATGCTGCCTCCAGAGTTCAGCGATGCCCACAGGATCAGTTACCCCCTCTATATTACATGGGAGTGCTACTTGAGCCCTGTTTAGGGACTTGACTTCTTTCCAAAAGTTAGTAGAATCATTATTAAGCAGATTGTCAGCCATAGAATGTGCACTCATGGCCTGCTCTTGCTTACTTATAAACCTTAATGCATATTTGTACTTGGCATTGGTTCTCTTTTTATGTTCTAGGACAGGTCCCAGTCTGGGCCTGCCAGCTATAACCCAGGCTCTATGGGCATCGTTGGCCTCAGCATGGTGGCTAGCTACATATTTATTCCACCCAGGCTTGGCCTTTTTAGGGCGTGAGAATAAAGACCTACTAGCATTCTGCAGGGCACTCACTATGTCATTGTACATGAGACAAAGGCTTTCCCCATGGGCTGGGTCCTCGCAATTTACATTGGTGCAACAAATTGCATTCATGGGTAGATGCATATTAGACAATAATTCATTAGAGTAAAGAGAATATTTGAGGACATCATTTTCAGAGAGTTTGCCCCAATTTATTTTAGCCTCTTTTTCTTCATTAACCTTAGTGAGAGTTGGCACATTTTCAACATTTAAAACCATGGCAACAGGTATGTGGTCAGTCGTAGCTAACCCATAACGTATCTCCATATTAACTAACGTGGCGTGTGCATCAACAGTGGATATCACGTGATCGAGCCAAGAAGTGGTGTTCCATGCTTCGCTAATATAAGTAAAGCTTGACTCAGGCAAGAGCAGTTTGCTTGATATTACTAGGTTGGCTTCATTTGTGAATTTCTCCATATTCTTAGCAAATAAAGACTTGTTGTCTGACAGGTCAGCATTATAATCACCCAGCACATAGATACATGACGAATTGTTTTGTTCAATAAAATAATCTATGAAAGCAAGCCTGCTCACAAACTCGTCAAGATGATCATATGATTCATATGGCATATAGATATTAATAATAACAAAATTCTTGCCACCTATGTTAAACTCAAGCCCAATTGCCCAGTCAACATTTAAACGTAAAACTTTAACCAGTGAGTCATATTTCGTATTCCATAATATAGCAACCCCACCAGCAATCCTACCTCGCAGAATTCTCGAGCTAAGGTCCGTGGTGGATTCTCCAGCACCGTGGAATTCCGGGTGTAGAGTGTTCAATTTATCCAGGTCCTGCTTAGCTAACCAAGATTCCTGTATACACAAGACATCACAGTCATCCAGCAGTGAGTCCACCACCAGCCGCCTCGCTTTGTCGGCAGCTGTATGTCCTACTCTTAGGCCACGAGAGTTGTAGGATATGACCCTCATCGAGCCGTAATAGACCGCTTGGTTATAAACAGCACAAACCGTTCTATTCTTAGTTAGATTTGTTTACTATACCTTGCAAAACCGAGAAGAAAGAGTATGCTTCAACAGGCCAACACAGCATGGGCATCACTTCCTAATGTGCAGATTATACCCACCGAGCTGAACCCCCCGTGGGCTTGGCTGTTGTTTTGAAATTCAACTAAAAAGTGTTGCTTTCCGTGATCCAGATGTTGGGGGGGGGGGGGGGGGGATCATTGTATGAAAAGGTTGTGTTAAATGTTGGGTCCTGGGACCCCTCAGGTGTTCTGAGTGGGTTCCAGGGGGTCCCCAGCTAAATGATGGACCATTCTGAGAGTGTACAAATGGAACCAGATGGACCCTTACAGGTCTATTACTCTGACAGTGTACAAATGGAACCAAGGTCAAATTGAACCAAATGGACCCCCGTACTGTACAGAGTTATGGGGTTCTTCTGTGGCCCAACGCAATACCAAAACGGGAGGTCATTGAAATGAAAAAGGTTTGAGCCGTGTATCACTCTGCTGGTAGTGCAGTAACAGCGTGTATCACTCTGCTGGTAGTGCAGTAACGGCGTGTATCACTCTGCTGGTAGTGCAGTAACAGCGTGTATCACTCTGCTGGTAGTGCAGTAACAGCGTGTATCACTCTGCTGGTAGTGCAGTAACGGCGTGTATCACTCTGCTGGTAGTGCAGTAACAGCATGTATCACTCTGCTGGTAGTGCAGTAACAGCGTGTATCACTCTGCTGGTAGTGCAGTAACAGCGTGTATCACTCTGCTGGTAGTGCAGTAACAGCGTGTATCACTCTGCTGGTAGTGCAGTAACAGCGTGTATCACTCTGCTGGTAGTGCAGTAACAGCGTGTATCACTCTGCTGGTAGTGCAGTAACAGCGTGTATCACTCTGCTGGTAGTGCAGTAACAGCGTGTATCACTCTGCTGGTAGTGCAGTAACAGCGTGTATCACTCTGCTGGTAGTGCAGTAACAGCGTGTATCACTCTGCTGGTAGTGCAGTAACAGCGTGTATCACTCTGCTGGTAGTGCAGTAACAGCGTGTATCACTCTGCTGGTAGTGCAGTAACGGCGTGTATCACTCTGCTGGTAGTGCAGTAACAGCGTGTATCACTCTGCTGGTAGTGCAGTAACAGCGTGTATCACTCTGCTGGTAGTGCAGTAACAGCGTGTATCACTCTGCTGGTAGTGCAGTAACAGCGTGTATCACTCTGCTGGTAGTGCAGTAACAGCGTGTATCACTCTGCTGGTAGTGCAGTAACAGCGTGTATCACTCTGCTGGTAGTGCAGTAACAGCGTGTATCACTCTGCTGGTAGTGCAGTAACGGCCCCTCTCCTACAGAGAGCCTCACACACTGACATTCAGCTTCTCCGCTGACTTGCCAGTAGGAAAATGTGGTCCGACAGCAGCAGCAGCCGACATTATCTTGACAATATCTGAAGCCGTAAACACCTCGGAGAATCCAGGCTCTATTGCCGGCCGGCGTTGGCCTTTGATTGAGGACAGCCTGACAGCCATGCTGAGGCAATACAGCACAGAGTTTGTTTCTGTAGCGGTTGACTCGTCCATCAATCATCGCCAGCAGACAAATTTATACTCGTGTGTGATTGATTCACTGTTTGGAAACCGGGCGAAAAACCGAAATGGGAGAATAATGGTCCGACTTCAAATCTGCCCATAGTTAAAGGAACGTTTGGCCATCCGTCAACCTTATCTCCTCGATAATGCTCAGTACACACTACACAGTCGCTGAAACCTTGTATGTCCAAAACCGTTAGTTTACAGTAATTGTTCAATTCACAAGCTCCTGCTAATACTTTTAATCCGTTAAATATTTATGAATAAAAATAGAAACAGACGCACTTAGCCACTTTAAATCTGGAACTACTATGCCGGGACTGGGTATGCGGAAGGATCGCATCAATCTGGCGCGTGGAAGGACTATAGGCTCTGTGGGTTGTCTCCTGTCCGGGCCCCTTCTACGTCTCACCAGGTCCACTCCTGCTCACCAGGTACAGCACCTGTGCGTTGCACGAGCCTCCCAGCACCAGGCACTTCATTCAGGAGTGGTGGATTCTCGAGCCGCAATGGTTCTGCAGGCTCCACCTGGCCCATGGTGGTGCCGCAGGCTCCGCTTGCAACTTGAATGGCCCACCTAAAGGCCTCACTGTGGATTTGTTGGGCTTCTTCCTCACGGAAGACACAGGCTGGGGCGCCAACCCATACTGCTCCCGGGTGCCGTCTACATTCCGGCTGCCACCCGTCTCTCCGGTGGTCACCAGACTATTCCTGGTTGTCACATAGTCTATACTTATTTAATTAAGTAAAACATGTCAGTACTTTTTCCACCACTGCAGATCTGCAACCCTATTCATTTATGGCGGAAAACGTAAGGTGAAATACGGAGGTACAACGCTGTCTACTAGTAGTGCATCCCAGAGGCTTGCTGTGGACGGCTTGAAGATTTACCCCCAATGCCAGTGACAGAAAATGGCACCGTCCTGGCGTCCTACAGTGAGCACTAATGAGGGGGGCAGATATATTGAAATGCGGTTACAAAACATCTTCCCTTTAAGGCTTTTTTCTTTTCTTTTTTTAGAAAGTGCCCCAGCATTCCTGGTCCCAAAGCCCTGATGCCATGCCACTGTCACATTCTTCATGTTTATGAGACAGGGTGATGTCAGTCCCGTGCGTGCGTGCGTGCGTTTGGCTTTCCCTCACTGCCTGGCACAGCACTGTATGCAGACAGCCCCTCTCACTGTGCCCACTATACTCTATTTCTTTTCCTTTTCCCATTCTAGTTTGGCCATTTCCTCCGTCTACTGAATGTGATTTTGCTCTCTTCTCCTTTCTGCTGGCTAGGCTAGATCAAGAGCTACTGTATCTAGTGAGAGATCAGATATTTTTTGACCAAAGACCTCAATATTTGTGTTGCGATAAATATCAACTATCAAGCTATTTTTTCAAGTATGAAAGGTTGGTTAAAACCAGTCTCATATAATCATGATACCTTTTGCCTTACATCTATCCTTCTTCGGCACAGAGAAGGTTACCCTGCGCTACCTCTCAGCTGGAAACAAGGGGGCCCGGCTCAAGCGCTCCAAAATGCCAGCCCAGGAGCTGTAAAGCGGTACCTCTCAGACCTCCCCAGGACAGCTGTGCGTTTGTGCGTGTCTGTCTCTTTGCGATTTCGCTATCTCGGCTCGCGCCAAATCCACTGGTCAGGTGGCGTAAAGGCCTTGAAGAGAGCTTTTCAACCAGCTCTCCTAGTCCATTGTTAACACCTTTCACATGCTGGCCCAGACCGAACCATCCTGCGGTATAAGCTCTAATTCACCCTCTGGAGACTGTTCCATGCTTTTTTTGTTTTTATTGGCCAAATATGGCAAACACCCCCCCTCATTCCACAATGCGGTCGACCCAAGAGAGGCATATGGCCCAAAGCTGCCCCGTCTCCCTTTAGGCAATCTCTTGCAGTTCCGACTGACTTTTCTGTCATTGAGTGCAGCTTTGAGACAAAGTTACATTCTAATGCACACAAACACAGTTTGTTTTTCTCTGCCGCTAGGTCATCTAAGCAAGGAGCCAGATTAAACCGCCTGGCTGAGTTTGAGGATAAATCAGGCTGTCACGCTCGCACAAAAACACATATACTGTATGCTTAACGATGTGGTCGAATGTGCTACCTGCGCAAACATTGATTTTTGTATTTCCCTGCATGGGAAGTCCAAGCTCTCCATGTTCCAAGCAAAACTCCTCTTAACTGAGTCAGTGTCACTGCAAAGGTCAC
The DNA here is from genome assembly GCF_964188405.1 of Protomyctophum parallelum. Lineage (NCBI taxonomy): Eukaryota > Metazoa > Chordata > Actinopteri > Myctophiformes > Myctophidae > Protomyctophum > Protomyctophum parallelum. The sequence continues at coordinate 15,249,260 of NC_139718.1, forward strand.
TGTAAAATGGGCGACTGTGCCACCTTTATGAACTGTTCTGTAGAGCCTGACCTTTGGGGTTAAATGTCCTAGCCCTCCGATTCGTACTGATGTTTTGACTACCTAATTGTTACAGTTGAATTATTTTCAAATCAATTTGATGACATTATAGGAGACAATTTTCACAAATTGTCATCTTTGCAAAACAGCTATCCTATATTAAAATTGTACGGCTGTTGGACGTTACAAACGTAACATCCGGACATGCAAGGTGCACCGTTGTTCCAATCCGCACCAAATTTGGCACCCCCATCCGTTCAGGTATCTGCCTTGACAATAGACACACCAGGGGCTATGAGTGAGGGGGGCCTCGGGGGCCACAGGGGGACGTCGGGGGCCACAGGGGGACGTCGGGGGCCACAGGGGGACCTCAGGGGCCACAGGGGGACCTCGGGGGCCACAGGGGGGCCACAGGGGGACGTCGGGGGCCACAGGGGGGCCTCGGGGGCCACAGGGGGACCTCGGGGGGCCACAGGTACACCGTTGCTCCAATCTGCATGAAAACTAGGCACAATCTCTCTTCCTGGGCCGGCCATAAGATTAGTCTCACTAGGGGCCACCAGTGAGAAATAAGCAGTTACGTCTAGGCCAGGGGTCCTCAACTAGAAATGATGAAGGTCCACAAATATTTTTTTGAATAAGACCGAGGTCCGGTCCCATGCGGGGCGTCCATCGGAGAGCGGGGCTCTATGCCCGTTTAGTATGGTCAAGCCAAGCTTATACAAATCAGATCCGCTTCCAACCAACCAATAATGGGGTGCAGAGTGCAGGCCCGGAGTGGAACTCCAAATCCAAATCACACTGCGCGCGCGTAAGACACACAATGTAGTTGTGCTGCAGCAACACTGCCTGAATTGAAATTGACTGTGGCTGGGCTGGCCTGAGCTTAGGAGAGATTTTTTTTTGCTGGCCTGACCTGATGCAAAAAAAATATATATATATTTTTTTTTTTTTTTGCCTAGGGTCCACAGAGAGGTGGTCCGCGGTCCGGTCGTGGACCATGGTCCGCCAGTTGAGGACCCCTGGTCTAGGCAGACAAGCTCAAAAGAAACGATTATAGGCCACGTGAGCACTTTAAACCTATATTTATATCGCATCGCTCTACATGTGAGCTTGTAGATCTGCTATTTCCCAAAACATCTTAAAAAAGAAAACATTTTAACGAAAAAGAAAATCCGGTACGGGGGTCCCTGGCACAAAACATTCTCCGATGGGGGTCTGTGGACAAATCAATTCATGAATGAATTAATTTGGGGGTCCGTCCTTGACATCAAAATGTTTGAGAGCCACTGGTTTAAACAACATCAGACACAACAAGCCCAAATAAGCAACTACACTTTGGAAACGAGCCCGAAAAGCAGCAACCCGCAACTAACTACAAATATTTACAAGCGACTCTACAAAAAACAACAAGCCCAAGGCGGCTAACAGCTGGCTAACCGCCTTTAGACTTGATGAACTATGTCCCCCATGATTCCCACGTCATCCTCCTGTAGCCGTGCAGGTAGAGCTTATCATCAATAATACACTAGAACCCCTAGTGATGAAAGGTTCGCTTGTCTTGTATGTTGTGATAACATTCAGTGTCTATATAGCCAATAATTACTAGCGCCTGCTGGAAATGTTGGTTTTTAACATCAGTTGGTCTCTGTGTCCCCCCCCCACCCCCGCCTGAACCCACCAGAAAGTGGCAGTATGAATATGTTGCTTCTTCTTGCCTGTGTTCATTTTTGACACGTTGAGATCAGCTATTTTCGGAGTGACACCCACACACAACCAACCATAAAATGACTTGTCGTAATTGTTCTACTGGATCTCTTCTCCACTAGTCCCGACCCTAACATTTTAGTCTAGCTTTTATTTGTTGCTGAAAAGGTTGTATAAACAGTTGTATTTTTTGTCAGCGGTTTTACAACAGTTTAAAGGCTTATTCCGAAACGGTGGTCACCTCATCACCTGGATGGATTATGAATAGGCCTTTAGTCGACGGAATTAACACTGTGTGTGTGTGTGTGTGTGTGTGTGTGTGTGTGTGTGTGTGTGTGTGTGTGTGTGTGTGTGTGTGTGTGTGTGTGTGTGTGTGTGTGTGTGTGTGTGTGTGTGTGTGTGTGTGTGTGTGCAGTCTCAGGATACCTTGTTGGAGCACTGCAGACAGGCCAGCATCACCTGTATGGCGCTGGTGTCTGATAAGGAGGGCAACTATGTGAAGGTACAGCATCATCATCCATCGTAATGTTATTCAGTGTGTTCCAAGCTATACCTTATTATTATACCATAAGATTTAGTTTAATTCACTCTGTGCCACGCTATGAGCTTGTAGATCTGCTATTTTTCAACAGCTAAAGTATAACATGCTTAAAACACCAAAAGGCGACCGGAAATAGGCCAATATAACGGCATTAAACTGCCCTAAAACGGCTACAAAACAGCAAAAATGTTGCGTGCGCAATGCTTCAGTGCCCAGGGGCCCTCAGAGGTGTTAATCCGGCCCGGCAGTCTGTCGGGGCGAGCTTGTGGGACTATGAATCTTTCCGTTTGAAGGCAAGACCTGATATTCTTCAAGTAAAATATGAGAGGGCGGACATAATATTACCTGCCAGAGATAGCATTCTTTTAGTGCTGTTTATGCTGCTTCGTCCCACAGTCTTTGAGCAGATATTCATATTATGTAGCAGTCTGTCTAGCCAGTTCACACACAGACTTGGCAGCAACAGCTTTAGTCTGCCTTCTTTCTGAAGGTTATTCTCAGGTTATTCTCTAAGAGAGAATAACAAGACATTGGAATCAGAGTTATTATAGTTTTGAAATGAATTATTTTCGTTTTTATTTCCTTTTTCGGTTTGACATCGGATTTTCTGTTTAGTTTTAGTTCGTTTTCAGTGTATAAGTAGTTTTCATTTTCAGGAATTGACTAGTTTTAGTTTAATTCAATTTTAGTCTAGTTTTTCCAAACCTGACATAGAAGCTGAAGTGGGTAGGATGAAAGACTGCATGACTGAATCAGAGTTGATGGTGGAACATATAAAACAAAGATAATTTTACATGCAATTCTAATTTGTTTTAGTTAGTATTCCATCGTTTTGTTTTAGTTTAAGTAACACTTAGTTTTTTATTTTAGTTTCAGTTAAGAAAATGTGTTTTCCCTTTGCAGTTTTAGATAACTGAATTATCCCTGGGCAGAATGTGAGAACATGTGGAAATGTAATTTGGTGTCTTGCAGGTCAAGTCCTTTGAGAAGGACAGGCAGTCGGAGAAACGGATTCCTGAGTCGGACCTGGTGGACCACATCGTCCAGAAATGTCGGACCAAATATTGCGAGGACAGAAACATCAGGTAAAGCGATCGATCGGGACTGCTCTGCTCGCCAACGCTCTGAAGAATGGCTTTCTGTGGAGAGAGATAAACAGCCTTGTTCTGACCACATGTCCTCGTCGCCTCCTCCTCTCCACAGGGAGATATCTGAGAGCATCTCTCTGCAGAACCCCAAAGGATCACTTCTCAACACCTCAGGTACTGCAACGCAAGGACCCCCTGGCCTGGCCTGGCCCCCAGCCTGTATGATCTCTGGTCTAGCCCATTCTGACCTGAGATCAGATTCTAAAAATGTGTTATACATCCCGACAGTTTTCTGAAAAAGCTACGTTTCTATGTCAGTCGTTCTTCGATTTTTCAAAAATAGCAGACCTATGAGCTTGTAGATCTGCTATTTTTCAATAGCTAAAGCATAACGTAATGCTAACACCAAAACGGGTTCCCTCCCAAAATGGGCTAGAGTGGTGGGTGCCGGTTGAAAACAGGCGGTGGACGTCCCCATATTTGGAGATTATCAATCTCCGTCTCTGGCACATCACCGTGCAACTTGAACTTGCCGGTGATTTACGTCATGGGCCCCGATGGTGTTAAAATAAGATCTGGTTGAAAAAGGGGTGAAGTGGCCCTTTAAGTGATTGATAGTTGGGAACAAAAGGACGTTTTGTAACTCTGGGGTTGTGAAAAGGGAACCAAATGGACACTTGGTTCTTTTTGTACACTCAGAGTTAAATTAACACTTTTCAGTGTTAGATTAGGTTTCCCAAATAAAAAAATCAAATTCATATTGTTCAGTGGCCTGCCTATATATATGAAACTGGGCTGAAATGGAGGTTGAGAACCACTGGTTTAGACTATGGTGACTTGTGAATGTTGGCATGGGTATAAGAGGAGGGCTGCTTTTTGTTATAGCCGTGCTTTGTTTGACTTCTTTTGCACCACATGAGACCCAAAAAAAAAAAAAGTGTTACGTGTGCAGTGTGAGCCCCCTGAGCGACTGATCACAGTGTGAGATTTCACACCATGTCTGGCATACCTCCACATGCAGACATGTTAATTCCGTTCACTGTACTGAACAGTCTGAGCAAAAGAATGGCTGCTCGAGACTGTTTATTGGACACGCATGTTTCTGCGGTGTGACAAAGGGGTCAAAGCCTCTTTATAATAACGGATCAAATTGGGAATGAGTTGTGAACTCTTTCCTGTGTGCGCACGCAGGGTCGTCGGAGCAGCATGGGAGCAGTAGCGCCGTGAACATAAACGTGAACGTCATCAGCCCCGATAAAGTTTCCGCCAGCGCGAAGAGACGCTATGAAACTCAGGTCAGTTGGCGACACACGGTGCAACCACACACACGCGCGGACATGCATGCACGCACACACACACACACACACACACACACACTGCGGTTCAGTCACGCTGCGCACCACGAGATCCACGCGACCAGAGTTTGGCCTGCGACAGAGACGCTGAATGTTGCTCTCTCTCTCTCTCTCTCTCTGCCAGGGACCTCTGTGACTGCTTTGGAAATCAATTACTATACTATCTGGGGTTACTCTCCTTCCCTTTCCATCAGACTGCCTCCTCTCTCTCTCTCTCTCTCTTCCTCCCTCCCTCTGTGTTTCCATCTCTGTCCAGTGCGTGCTGGCTCCCTCTGTGCCTTTGTCACTCGCGTATGTTAACAGGCGCTGTTAAAATGCCCGCTGGCTCTCTCAGAGAAAGATTGCATGTGAGGAAGAATCGTTTTTTGTTTTCCACTGTTTGATTTTGATCATGGGAGCAATTATTCTCCTCTCTCTTCCCCCCCTCCTCTCCCCCGTCACTTTCTCTCTCTCCCTCCCCCACTTTTCTCTTTTCAGATCCAAAGCAGATTGCAGAATGTTGGTAGCAATTTGCAGAACAAGAGCAATGACATTGAAGTTCTGGCTGTAAGTCATGTGTTTGTTTGCCCCCCTCATTCTCCCACCTTATCTGTCCAATCCATGTGCGAAATCACAAGAACCAGAAAGTGTTTTAGTTTTTTTTAGCTAAAATAGCAAAACATCAGAGGATGCGGTCCCATTTTTCTTGTCGTTCACATGTCCCTGGAACCCCCTGCTGCGGCTGAGATTGCCAACGTAACCGTTTAACTTGCGGGCAGAACAATAAACACCAAACAGAACACAGTGTGCACATGTGTGTGGGACGAATCGGAATGGCCCGGCGTGTTTCGTTTATTTGTGGTTTTGTAGTAAAAACTGCAGCGAGGTATTCTCAAAGTAGATTATCCCTTCTTGTGCCGTCGCTGTTTTTTTGTTTTTCGTTTACCCCTTCGGGTAAATGCATTTGGTAAATACATTTATCTTTGTTTGTGTCTGGATCCCGTCACCAACGCTGCCTTTATTGCGAGTTACTGAAACGAAACAGACAGAATCACCCTGATAGCGGTGTTTCTCAGGCCAGAGTGTCTGCCTCAGTTCATGCCAGCGGCCTGTTTACCACTCCTATCAGTCCCAAATGGAACAGAACAGCAGTCGTTTTCCCATGACAAAGCCACAAGGCCATTAGTCTTCCAATTTCGGGGTACTAGCGGCGATCGCGTTTATGAAAGCGGAATTATAGAGCAATCTTTTCCCCCGCTGTGCTGTCTCCAAATTGAGACAGCACAGCACGGCGCACAAATAAACAGTAACCACCTGTCCACGGACGTTTTTTGTTTTGCTTCCTGGTTTTGTCCCGGCGGCCTTGTGTATGTTTTCCCTCGAGGTATAAGGATGCAGGAGCCACTTCCTGAGGAAATGTATGTCGTGTTGTTATGAACCGTATGCGCAGTGGTGGAACAAGTACTCACATTTTGTACTAAAAGTATCAATACTGCAGCGTAGAAATGCTCTGTCACAAGTGAAAGTCCGGAATTCCAAATTTAAAAGTAAAAGTACAAAACTATTGGCCTCAAAATGTACTGTACATAAGGTACCAAAAGTAAAAGTACTCATTATGCAGAATGTTCCACTTGTTTTCAAATGTATAAAGATATTTTGAAAATTGCAGATCTACAAGCTCACAATTCGTCGCAATGTGACGCATTGTGAGCTTGTAGATCGGCTATTTTCAAAATGTATATAGGGCTGAAGAGGTTACTGTATGTCTTGTAATAATAATCAGAATCTCCAAAGTAACTACCGTACTGTAGTAACTTAAAGCTTACAAATAAATGTTGTGGAATGAAAGTGGACGAGCTTCCATTGTGTTCTACTAACCACCCCCCCCCCCTCCTCTTCTACCCCGCAGGTGGACCTGCAGAAGGAAACGCTCATCTACTTCCTGTCTCTGGAGGTACTCTAGTGGTCTTGTCATGAACAGAGTCAATAAAAGGCCACTTCTCATTGAATGGAGGGAGGGAGGGAGGGAGGGGTGGGTGAAAGCAAAAGGCCAGCAGAGGTGAGGGTCCCTGGAACAGGAAGAAAGGGGATCCCGTATCCTTCCTTTTCAACAGCCCAGTCTGGGGAAAACACCCCTGTTGTGGTCCACAGAGAGCAGTGGCCGGCTGCCAGAGGCTGTTTGTTTATACCTGCTATGTATGTATAGCCTCTTACATGGTGCTGTACTGCTCCAGTCCATGACTCGTCAGTCCGGTCTCGAGTCCATATTTTCATTGACTCGGTCATTGAATCGCCCCCTTGACTCTGTCTCGGACCAAGGGACTCGGAACTCTGCCCCTACCAAGTCAACTCGAGTCACAAGTCACTAGTCGCTACACTGCAATGAAATCATTGAGACCATTCACATTAACATAAGAGAACTGTCTGGGCCTTATAGACAGTTATCTTGTTAAGTAACAGCTGATGTGCCTGCCTGCTCTCGCAGTGTTTTCTGTACCTATAAAATAGAATCTGGTCTCTGGACTCTGCCCCCCTCTGACTTGGTCTTGACTTGGGCTTTAGGTGGACTCGACTACAACACTACTCATACATACAGTAGGGAAGGGTGTTTGGGATTAATTTGTTGTTGCTGTAAAAGATGTACACTTTAAATGTTCGTGGTTATCCCAGATTAACCGTAGTGTCATGACGTCCTATTTATATGAATGAATCACATCACGTGACTCATGACTAGTGTGTAGCGCAACCGATGTCAGCACTTCAACGCAGCAAATCAAGGCAACCGTCTTTATTACAGAAAGAGCCAACAAGAGGATTAGGAGAACTGTTTCAACTGAAACAAAGTTAACAGTCTTCTGTCTTTCTGGAAATGCTTTCCCACAGCTTTCCGGCTTCCTAGATGTCTTTTTATAAGCTTTGGTTTCAAAGCAAACTGTGGTTTATTTTTTTAAAGCCAATCCATTAAAAACGCGTTTCCCCTGGCCTAAACATTGCTGCTTAATTGTTTGGAAGTGAATATAGATTTTGGTGGGCAGCAACATTGGATATTTGACACAATGTACTGTAGTATAAATCCAACCAGATAAGGTTGTGGCTCTGGACAGAAGTAGGTTGGTGTAGCTGTCACTGCTAGGGCATAACGTAAATAAATAACTAACAATTGATGTTTAATCCTGTCTGAGAAACTCACGGTTAATTAGTTCTAAGCGGAGAGTGATTTATTGTCATGTACACGGCTGAACGCGTGCCCGACCCCATCCCTAACACGCAGACAGACACAGTTAATACAAATAATATCCACCACTGACGTGTTACAATTCACATTCCACATTGGCCTGACTTGGACTGTATCTGCTGCAGAAACCATGGTTTCCATCAGCGTGGCGTAAAAAAAAAGAAAAGAAAAGGTAACGTCAGTCATAATGATGTGAGGAACCATAAAGAAAGAAGAAAAATGATCTTAACACCACTGTTATGTAAGCAACAGCAGTCTCCCCTCACTGGGAATGAAAGGGCTCCCTGTACAGTCGGCCCCCTTCCACCGCACGCGTCAAAGAAAACACTTTTTCAGCGTATGAAAACGCACGACAATACACAGTGGGTCAGAGCCAGGCCAACAGGAAAAGCCTGCTTCAAATGTGCAGCTTCTAATTACCCCAAGTCACACCAGCACAAAGGGACCAGGCAACTCGGCCTTATACATCTCGACCCACTCCGCACAGCCATGACACGCAATAATATACATGGTATATGTGTGTGTGCGTATGTACGTGTTCAAAGCCACAGATCAATCTTTTTATACCCGTTGCCGTTTATTGTGGTCGGAGAGAGAGACTTTGGGGTCCTCAGTGTCTGACAGGGCGCTGAATAAAGCTGAGCTTTGTTTGAGGTCAGGCACTATGGTGGTGAAGGCCTTTTGTGATAAAAATAAAAAGAAAAGATAGCTTTGTCGTTCGTGCGATGGCTCTATATTAAGCTTGTGAGGGTGACTGGTACTGTAGCTCCATATACTTGTACAGCAGATATGAAAACATGTGGACTTGATGTGCAATGGTGTTGATTTTTGTTTAAGATATTTTTCTAGGCTCTCTGCCCATTATTGACAGATATACAGTAGGTGGACAGTAAATGGGGAGAGAGGGGGGGGGGACACACACACGCAGCAAAGGTCGTCGGGATCGGGACTCGAACCCATAACACTCTGCCAGGCCGGACCACCAGCCCAGACGCCCCGACCGCCAGGACGGCCAGGGCCCAACAGTGTTGATTTTGACGGAAGATTTTTATGTTGTTTTAGTCATAGTCTTTTGAATAAAATTTCATTTAGTTTTAGTCATATGAAAAGCCAAAATACATTTTAGACAACTAAATTTAGTTGTCAAAAATGTATTTTGGCCGGCCGTGATGGTGTTGAAATGCCTGATTTACAGTATACTCAGCTGTGTGCCGAAAATAGCAGATCTACGCGCTGCGACATGTACAGTACTGTGACACGTTGTGAGCTTGTAGATTGGCTATTTTTGGAGAGTGACACCTCCACACGACCAAACATCTACCAAAATCTAGTCTTATCTTAGTCTAGTTTTTGATTCTTGACGAAATTGTCAATATATTTAGTCCTAGTTTTAGACATCATAGCTCAGTTTTTCTTTTGCTTTTGTCAGTGAAAAAAGCCGGTAGTCGACGAACTCAACACTTGATGTGCAAAGACCTTAATGTTGTCTCTTCTTGGTCTCTCCCCAGTTTGACAGTGAGGAGCAGTTCAACATCAGCGTCCAGCATCTGCTGTCTCGCCTCCCCAAACAGCGCTACCTCAAGTCCATCTGCGAGGAGATCCACCGCTTGAAAATGGTTAAAAGGTAGGAGTGTTGCCATGTCTGTGCAGTCTCATGTGGCCAGACTGTTGCCTCTCGCAATTTTCATACAGTCTGGAGCACGGAAGCTCTGATCATGATTAAGCGGAAGTGAAGCTACCTCCTCACTTCCGCTTTGTCTTTACAGTCGCGCAAATGTATCCTAATAGAAATAGAGGTCATCTCAGGCAACCATATATAGCTTGCTGCTTTGCAGAAATGGAAATTAAAAAAATAAAATGTAAATATATTTTAAAATATATTTTTGTGATCGGAAATGGCAGCTTCCTTACTCTGATTTGGGGAGTTGCAATGCCAGACTCTGTATAGTATTCCAAGATTAGTTGTCTGGCTACGCGAGACTAGTCTTTGTTTGTGCAGGGCGGAATAGCCTTGTTCAAAACAACACGTAGGTCTTATTTTTATTTATTTTTGGACCGCTCAGCCGGCCCAGGCCACGTACTGTAGGTCTGTTTCATGTCAGTGCTGTGCCCCTGCTAGAACGGGCAAGGAGACCCTGTATCCTCGCCTCTATCTGCTCCCACATACCACAGGTCAAGCCCTGACTTGCCTTTCCTATAATAAAAATACAAAACAAGAAATAAATCATGAAACCTGAGGCAAACAAACAGTAGAACACATTAAATTGTAATAATACACCCCCGTCTTAAAAAAAGGCAGACTTCCTTTTATGGGCAGCTGCCACTCCAAAGCCTGGACTAAGCCGGCGCGCCGCAGGTGTTCCAGGAGAACTGACGAGATGTAACTACCGCCTCCAGAACATCACAACCTCAGGTGATCCCATTTCCTGAGGTGAAATCTGGGGGGCGAGGATTTACCTCGTTTAGTTTCTGTGATGTCTGGCTCTTAACACCCCCTGGTTGATTGACTTGTGGGGTTAAGTATTTTGGGTTCAGCCATTACTGTTGTTATGGGTGGAGTGGTTTATAATATTTATCCCAAGCTCCCGAGCAGTGTTGCCATGTTGCTCATTATTATGAGTGACTTTGGGCACAATTGTTTTTTTCTGTAAAGTTGCTTGTAAATATTATTATATATATTGTTTTTTGGGCTTGTTTCCGAAGTGTAGTTACTAATTTGGGCTTGTTTGAAGCTTCCTAAATTATGTTAAACCAGTGGTTCTCACACAGTACCCGCAGATTTATGTGTATTTGTCCACGAGTATTTTGTTACCCCTGTACCTTTTTTATTTTATTTTATTAGTATTATTTTTTAATAGCAGGCTCGAGCTTGTAGATCTGCTATTTTCAAATATCTGATTCCCCTGTGGCCTCAGGTCACTTCTTTAATTTGGGCTCATTTTCATAGCTTATTTCTCTCATTTCTTTCTTTCAAAGCTACAACTCACACACACACACACACACACACACACACGCACGCACACGTACACACACCACCTCCTCTGCTCGGTGCTTCCAGTGTTGTGACTCGTGACGCTAGCGAATGCCCATAGAGAGCAGCCCTGTGAGGGGATTTGATGGATTTTCCTTTTCTTTCATGAATGGGATATGGCAACAAAAGAAATGAAATCCACTCCCCCGGCGGCTCCAATGAGAGCTTTGTGTCTGGCTTCACCAGAGCAGTTGTTTTTCACCCCCCCCCCCCACACACACACACACACACACCTCTCAGTGTTGCGTGTCCCGTTCGCCATTGAGAGAGAGACAGAAAGAGATAATTGTTTACTATCGAGCGAGCGTTATTATGGATCCCACTGCAGCTCTAGACAAACCCCTCTGTGATTGGCCAGTAATCGCTGTGATTGACAGTTTTTTGCAGCTAGCCTAAACCTAACCCTTAATCCGGAAACCTCAGTAAAACTATAGATAAACTTAACCCTAAACCTAACCTCAATCAAACTATACCTAAACCTAACCTTAACCCTAAACATAACCTCAGTAAAACTATACCTAAACCTAACCTCAGTAAAACTATACCTAAACCTTACCTTACCTTACCTTAAAGGTGTAGTGAAATGAAAAAGACGTTTTTCACACTTTTAGACCATATCCGTGGTCATCATATGACTTATATCAAAAGTCCATAAAACGATTGTATTATTTATTTATTAAAACGAAAACGTGCTGCGTGATGACGTGTAGAGATACACATCGATAAAAGCCAATAAAAATGAAGCTCACCCGTTTAATTCCCCATATCTGCGCAATCGTCCAACACAGCTGCTACTGATTGAAGAAATCCTCAGTTTTTATTCCCATTCAAGATAACATCCAGACAGTGTATTACTCGGTTTCCACTTAATCATCACGCTAAAATATGTATCTGAAAACATTATAGGGTAGAAATAAGCCACATAACAGTAAACTGGTTGTGCTGGCTGACCATATGATTTATAAACAAACACACACCACACTGTTGCGCATAGCATAGCTACCGTCCCTAGCTACCGTCCCATCGCCTGAAGGGATGCGACACTCTGATTGGTTCAGAAACTTCAGACCGGTGTTTCATGTTGAAACACCATTTTCATGTTGTTCACCATTTCCGTTTCACTACACCTTTAACCCTAAACCTAACCTCTGTAAAACTATGCCTGCCCGGGAGCCAATCAGACGGGTCTATCCTAGAGCTGTGGTGGGTTTCATAATCACGCGTCGAGCGAACGTCACGGAGGCAACGCCAACAGTTGAAACATTTAAGTAAAAGTATCAATACTGCAACTCTGTTAAAAGTAAAAGTCCGGAATTCAAAATGTACTTGATCAAAAGTACAATATTTGTCTCTGAGATGCAGTGGAGTGGAAGTAAATACTCAAAATACCTCTAAACTGTACTTAAGTACAGTACTTAAGATAATTTACTTGGTTTCTTTCCACCACTGGCCGGGTTAGGGTTAGTATCATAAACCCCAATGCGTCCCGAGGGGCCCACAATCACCAGCGTCCCCCCCGGCGTCCCCCCCCCCAACACCCCTCTCAGCCAAACTACCTTTCAAGTTGGAGCTTCAAAACAGGCTCATAACTTGCCCGCCCGCTGCTAGCTTGCCATCACCCCTCCTCCCGGTTAAAAAAAACGGAAAGTGGCAATAATTCAGGTGATAATGGACGCAAGTAGACCAATTAGAGTGCCCTTGTTTATGTGGGGTAATGGGCTCTATGCATAGTATCGGTTTGCACACACAATAACTCTTGTTACTTCCGGGTTGTTTCCTATTTCCTTCACAGATGACACTAATTAAGGCTCTGTTCCATTTAGTGTGCAGTGGTTCTCAAACTTTCCCCATAGGACCCCATAACTCTGAGAGCGTACAAATGGAACCAAATATTTGGTTCAATTCTGTACACTCAAGTTACACACCCGTACAGGGCCATTTGGAACCCAGTCAGGGACACTTTGAGACCCACTTGTGTAGCAGAGTGTTTCCAGTGAGCCAACATGCACAATTGCATGACCCTGACTCTGTTTGACCAGAATAGATAGGTATGCGCATGCATAAAGTCAATGGCAAATCGAGTGGCAAAGTGAGTTTAACGTTGTTTAACATTGTTTAATACAATCAGATAAGACTTTTCTGTTTGGATGTACGGGCTGGGCTGTCAAGGCCAGAAACAGAAAGTAGTTTTTTGCCACTCAGTAGGTGTTCCTGCATAACGTCCGGGTATGATGATGATGTCACGCGCATACCCTCTATAGAACAGAGCCTTCGTTAGTATCATCGGTAACACCTGTGAAGGAAGTATTGAAGGGGCCCAAGTTCATTCTGTGTGCATAGAGCCCATTGGCCGTTCAAAACGCAAGGCCCTGTGATTATAGGTGGAAATTGATTCAAGATGATGTATTATTATTATTGATTCAAATTATCTATTGGTCAAGAGTGGCTGAATTTATCTTGTTAGATCTCATAGCAGGGTCCATCCAGAACTGTTTTGTAATGATGAGTGAGCAGGTACAGTAGGGGTTCTGTTTTGAGTGACACACTTTTTGCTGATGGGGCATAGCAGTGGGTGTGTTTATCTGGTTCCCCTGCAAAATTGTCCATACATTTTTCCCATAGAGATTCACAAAACATGTCCCATAGAGATTTACAAAGATATTAACATCAAATATTTTAAGCCTGAAATCAGGCCATCCAGGATCCTGGTGAGTCATGACCATCAGACCTTTGATACTGTGAAAAAAAATATTAAATGTAGTATATCATATAATTAAGTATTCAATATATACATTAAAAAAAGTATGTATTATGTATTTTCTTCTTCACAGAAACAAAGGTTTTATGGTCATGATGATTCACCAGGATCTAGGATGGCTTGATTCTAGGCTTAAAATTGATATAAATACTTCTAAATCTCAATGGGAAAAGCACGCCCACTGCTATGCCCTATCATCACACCTGTGACCTTGGAGGTAGCATCCTGTTGGATGAATGGGTTCTACAGTATGTAACAAGGAAGAGGAAGAGCTCCGAGACTTACTTTATTTTAAGGCCTTAAAATAAATGAATTATCGGAGCTCTACAAACTGGTGTCCTTCCTCTTCCTTGTTGTTGATGGTCCTTGATGCCTGACATCCAGCACCTGGCCTGAATATAGGCATTGAGATGTGCCCACAATCTTCTCTGTGAACTTCTACAGTATGTACACACTTGGGCCACTTCCCGACTTCCTTCACAGGTGTTACTGTTACCGATGACACCAATGAAGGCTCTGTTCCATTCTGGTCAAACAGGGTTAGGGTGCTGCTGCGCGTGTGCTTTGGCTCACTGGAAACACTCTGCTACACCAGTGGGTCTCAAAGTTCCAAGCCCATACGGGTGTGTAACTCTGAGAGTGTACAAATGGAACAAAATGAACCCTTAAGGATGCATTTGGTTCCATTTGTACATTCTCACAGTTGGTTCCATTTGTACATTCTCACAGTTGTGTGCATAGAGCACTTTTTCACAAATGAATCAGAATGAAGTCATGATGACTAAAACCATGACTAAATATATACAGACAATTTCTTCAGTAAATAAAAACTAGATGAAAATGTTATGGAGAACTAAGAAGTAAATGTACTGTACTTTCAATGTTACTTTCCACTACTGAAAACGGGGTGACTAACAGACTTCTGTGTAATTCTCAGGGTGAACGTGGTGTTCTTGTACAGTTACAAGGACGACTACTACAAGATTCTCATCTGAGACAAGCCGGACGGACGGACGGACCCGACCGTCTGACCAGCACACAGTCCAGTAGTTCTCCAGACTCCACAACACCACGTCTCTTTGGCAGCACTTTTTCGACACCAAGAGAAATGGTATATACACTTGAACAATATCAGATTCCTCCTAATTTATTTTTTACTCCAAAGACAAAATAATACTTTTTTTTTGTTTCGCCCGTGTTGAATGGCATGATCTTACATTGAGCCGCTTCTAAACTAATCTCCCCGGTGTTTGGTGTTCCTCCTCATACCAAGTTAGGATTGCTCGGTTTTACTGGACTTTTACTGCCTTAATATAACCGTTGGCTTCGAAAGGAGAAAGGGCTTTCTACCGAAAAGCACGTGTCGTTACGACACAATTTTTTTATGTGACGGGATGGGATATCTGAAATAAATTGCTATTTTTTTCCTTGCTCGAGCTGTGGTTTTTCCCCTTGCGTGTGTGCGTGCGTGTGCGGTGCGTGTGTGGTGCGTGTGCGTGTTGTGTGTGAAAACAATACATGCATTCATTAAACAGCACTGGCCTTTGGACCAGTGCTGATCCCCCTGACGTTCAGCAAAGCTTGATATCATCCCTATTACTGTAAAATACACACCCGTGTGACCCCAATTATTGATTAGTCCAGACCGATGATGTAAATACATACTGAGCAGACTAAATTAAATGTTATTACTTTTTACTGGGAGTCTCTCTACATGGAGCAGAGCTCGCAGTGAGATGTCTGCCTCTCAACCAGTAGTAGGGCCTGGGAAAACCAAAACGGGTCCATGTGGTTTACTTTATTGATCTTTCCAGAGGGACTTCCGCACCTTGAAGTTTTATTGGTTGAGCGCGCGCGGTTGACGAACAAGTTGAAACAATGGCACGACCTGCGTCGAGGATTATAGCCAGGGTTTTCCGGGTCTGGACTGCAAAAGCTCAGCGTTTTAACGTCATTTTTATGGGTTCCACTCACTGGAATGAGAGGTCTGTGTAATAATCCACTCACTCCAGATCGGGAGAGCAAATCTTTCAAAAGGAACACCTCACCACCACCTCTCCCGCAAAGACATCTGCTTGTTAACCCATTTTGGGCGCAAACCCCTTTTGGTGTTGGCATTATGTTATGCTTTAGCTATTGAAAAATAGCAGATCTACAAGCTCGTAGCGCGCTATGAGCTTGTAGATGTGCTATTTTTTTTTAAATCGAAGAACGACTGACATAGAAACATAGCTTTTTCCGAAAACTGTCAGGATGTAGAAGACATTTTTAGGTCAAAATGGGTTAAAACACCGATACAGGAACAGCCCCGGCGAAGGGGACAGAACAACGATAAGCCTTAACGAGAACACGAGAACATTGATTCCCATCAGCAGCGCGAGATGTTGTGTGTCCTCGGGGTCTGCCCTGGTGTGTGCAGCCTCAGAACCACAGATAGCATCTCCAGTGATATGTGGTAGAGAGACGCTCAGCTACCGATGACGCGCCCAATCTCAAGTGATTATCTCTCTCTAGACCATTAACACTGGGGAAAGCATCTGTGACATTTTAGATTTAAACCACTTTAACCTTTGTTTAATACTAATCTTTGAATTTATTTTTATAGCGACTATGTTCAACTCAAATCTTTGCTTCTTGGGCTCCCTGGAACAAAATACTTTGAGATGGTGGTCAGTGGCTAAATTCGTCGCTGTCTGGCATAAACCAGCTAACTCCATTTTTCAGGTTTTTGATACCCCCCCATCCCAATTGTGATCCCATTGCACATGACCACACCAAGGATTCTATTGAAGTGCTGTCACCTCATAAATGCATGACAAACTGGAAGAAAGAAAATACAAATTGAACATCTTTTCTTCTGGGGGTCCCTGGAACAAAATATTTTGAGATTTGATTGCCTTGACATGAAGAAGTTTAAGAAAACTGTGTTAAACAGACATAGACATCAGCCCCATGTCTTAAGGGAAATTTCACTTTCAAAAAACCTTTTGGCCATTTTTATTGTCTACTCAGACTTATGTGAACACCCCAGACAGTTGTTTAAGTTACTTGATTCAATAATTAGACATTTGATATTCATTTTCACTGAAAAAACATTCCCCCCTCACGTATTAGGAGGGCAGTATCAGTCACCAGAAAAAAGGACAGGTATTTTTCGATGAATCTATCATGGTTAAAATGGAGTTTGAAGGTATAATGGGTTTGTATAAGAAGGGTGCGTGGCAGTAAAATGAATCTAATTACTGCTACTTAAAAACCGTCTGGGGTGTTCACATAAGCCTGAGTAGACGATAAAATGACAAAGTTATTTTGAAAGTGAAATATCCCTTTAGATGGGTTAAAGGTAGGGGTGTAACAATATAGTAACTGCATCGAAAAATCGATTGTAATTTCAAGAATTAGACTATGTATCGTATCGAATCATTTTGCCATGCAATTAATCGATTGTATCAATCAATATTTCATTTTTGTGCATGGTATTTATCAATTTTTTAAAGAAAAATTAAAAAGGTTTAATTACTTATTTTAAATAGTTACTGTATCGCCATAATGAACCAATATCATCGATGTATCGTATCGTCAACCATGTATCGTGATACGTATCGTATCGCTGTTAAAATGTATCGTTACACCCCTAGTTAAAGGGATTTGACCCATTAAAGTGGCTCCAGTTTGGTTCACACATTTTATTTTTCAAAATAAGTGTAAATGTTACAGTTCATCATCTAGGAAACATATTTACAAGGTTTTGCGACACTGAAATAAATAAGCTTGTATATAGAATAAAGCAGATAGAAATGGTAAATGGTTTACACAGTATCTAAAATGTACAGCGGCTTTGGCTATCGAGGTTCATTTCTGCCAAAACAAAAAAACAAAAAACATCTCAAACTATAGTTTTTTTTTAGTATTAATAAATAAAGCTATGTGAAAAAATAAATAAGGTACTCTTCTGTCCTACTATTTTAAACTACCGTTCTTTGCTTTACTTTACACATAGAAGAACACATAACTGCGTAAGCTTTTATAGGCAACCTCTTCACTTCATTTTAAAGCACATGGTCATGAATCATGATAACAGACAGACATTAATCTACCGAGTCACTTACACTTCAAAATACATTGGTCTCCAACCTATTCCGGCATCACAACGTTGTATTGAGATTTAAGGAATTCCCATTCCTTAATTCTTTAGATTTAAGGAATGGGAACCAGAATGTTTTCCCGTGGAACCTGGTTTTGTATTTCACATCCCATCTTCTTTTAACCACTTAAAACCCCATATACTTAGTTGACGCGCGGCCTCGTGATGCATTGTGAGCTTGTAGATCTGCTCTTTTCGCTGAAAGTTTGACTATTACGACACACAAACGGAATAGAGATGCTAAGTGTACATAACCACATGAACCCTATAGTGTGTCTGTTCTGTGGGAAAACATTCTGCGAAAATAGCCCATCTATTCTAAAGCTCTGAGCTTTTCGACCTTTTAGCTGTGTTTGTCAAAGAGATGTATAGATTATATAACCCTTTGGGGGACTCCGTCCAGTAAAGTATATACTTATATTAAGTGGTTACTGTACATCAGAAGCTGAGACTTTTTAATGTTGAATGGTCCAACGACTCTGTGTGCCTTAAATATGCCTATTAATTCTCAGATTAGGACCATGACCCCCAGCCCCCCCCCATCCTACAGCGGGCAAAAAAAACACTGGCTCCTAAGGAAAGTGCTATGTCTGTTTAACATGCTCCAATGTTGTAATGTCTGTGTAGCGTTATTTACACGTATTATTAGCATGCTCCCATTTCACATCATTGACTGGTTGAAGGTGATGGCTGGAACCACCAGTGACTATAACGCTATGCTTGTAATCTATTCATCCCAGTGAAGAGTGAATAGTTATGTTATATTTTTCTTAGATTTCTAAAAAGTTATTACACCCCACGGCGTCCCTAAGCGCTGTGCGCTTGAAGGTTGGCTATTTTCACAATTCAGGAATCGTTGTGCAACAAAATATATAGGGCCTAAGTGGTTAAATGAAACCAGTGATGGAAAGTAACTAAGTACATTTACGGTACTTAAGTACAATCTTAAGTACAATTTTTGAGGTACAATTATTTGAAAACTATAGTTACTTTGTAGATTTGGAGTATTATTATAAAACATACAGTAACCACTTAAACCCTATATACATTTTGGCCATTTGAAAATAGCTGATCTACAAGCTCACAATATGTCACATTGCGACGCATTGTGAGCTTGTAGATCAGCTATATTCAAAAGCTTTTTATACATATGAAAACTTGGAAGTGTGACATTCTGCACAATGAGTGCTTTTACTTTTGGTACTTTAAGTACATTTTATTTTGATGCCAATACTTTTGTATTTCTATTTTGCAGTATTGATACTTTTACGTAATTAAGCAAAACATTTTAGTACTTTTTCCACCACTGAATTGAAACTAATGACGACATCGACAGAGAACACATTAAGGCTGTGTGTGTGAAATTGTGAATGAAGGCATAAAAAAGAAAAAGATTTCCGACCATGGCTAACTGCAGGAACGGTGAACTCCACGTTGGATGGAGTTAATGCAGAGAGGCTTGTTATCAAAGAACATTCCCCCATAAAGTCCAGTAGGAACGAACAGCTCTGCAGCCTCTACCAAACAGCGTTTCGCCGCCAAATGAATATCACCCCAAGTCCACACATATCTGCCTGTGTTGTTGAGATGATGGAAGTAACAGCATGCTGCCGTCCGCTGTAGGAGCCAAGTCTGGATGAGTGATGGGACGACGGCTATTAGCAAGAGTATCGCAGAGACAGAATTACAATCGGCGTGTTTCCTTTCCGAGTTGCTGTGGTCTCGTCGGTTAAGGAGAAGAATTTCTGAATGGAATGACTTTCGGGTCGTGTGAAGGTAACTGTAATGCAGCAGTTCTGGAAGCTTGTCCCTTCCTGCGTTTGACCCGGTGGGGAGGGGTTGGGTTTAGACTGGCGTTTAAATTATAAAATAAAAAATAAAGTTTCAATACGGCCACCATGGAGACATCCATAACAAGAGATGTCCAAGAACAACACTACATCTATTACGAATACTGTAGAAATATACAAAAAAAAATAGAAATAAGCTAAGATGGAAACCACACATTATAAAGGCAGGGATTTGGGTCTGTGAAGTCTGCTGGCTCTTCTGAAGATAAATGTTAGTTTGGCTATAATGCCTTCTGTCCAACTCTAGTCACTCAGGACTGGAAAACCAATTCAACTGGCCTTCTTTTCCCCCAACAATTATAAATCCACAATGCACTGCCTCATTCACCGGTCCAGCAGCCACTACAACCATTTAAGCTAAACGACCCCCGAACCCTCAAATTCTAAAGCTTTTTTAAATTATTATTCCTATTGATCAGTTCCAGTTTCCAAGAAGGCGATAATAAGCGATGATGATGATATAACGTTCACAGTCAAAACAACGCTCGTCTCTGGCAGAGTGGAGCCGTCGCTGTCCATCCGTCTGCCAGAGCACAACCTCAAGAGGCCATGTCCTTTCTCCGTCCGTCCGTTTGTCCATCCGTCATTCACATCCCACCCAGCATCTCCACACTCCACTGGCCATGGTAAAGGTCCAAACACAGACTAATGTAGACATGTAGTAAAAAGGAACAGAGGTCGCTTGCCCTTCTCCCTCATTTTGACTGTCACACAAGAGACGGGTGGGTAGGTACTAGGAGGTACAGTGCATTGTTTAATAGATCTCCTAAGATATGTCAACGAGAGATGGAGTAGGTGCTGGGTGTGTCGGTCCGTTCCACAGGGGTTTTTTCTTGGGGGGGAGGGGGGTTTGGGTACACCGGGCAGTTAGCGCGGTACCCTGCCGTTACCGTTGGCCAGGTTGAGCTTGGCTCTGGGGATGGTCATCCTCTCCCCGCAGGGAGGAGAGCTCATGTCTGGGGAAAAGTTAATGATGCCACAGTCGTTCTTCACGCTCTTGAACTTGTTCTCTTTGGACGGCTCCATGTAGACAACCGAGTTCTTGTTCACATGCTTCTTCAGGATCACCGTCTGATGGGGAAAAACAAACAAACACGCGTTTCAGACTCAAAGGCCTTTCATAACTGGACACTGGACAACCTATGGCTTCATTCATGTTTAGTTTGCGGTGTTGCGTAGTTAGGGAGTTGACTGCTCTTACAAAATACTTGACTGCCTAGTTGGGGAGTTGACTGTCCATAAGAAATACGTGACAAAGTAGCATTTTCACAGCCGCTTTGGTGTCATTTCATGGGGGAATGGTAAAACGTTCAGATTTTATGAGACCTCACACATTTTGATCCAGTTCAAAGAGCATTTGGAGGAACTGTACCGCCTACTTAACGACTACTTGAGGACCAGGCTACATTCTCACAGTGGCCATTTCGTTAATCCTCACTCGGGGTGAGGAAACCGCACCCCACCGGCACCGTGAGAAGTTGGTCAAGTAGAACTCATTCTGATTGTGTTTGTGTGTGATTAAACGGGACAGGGACACGGGAGACTCGTCGTGTGTTTGTTATATAATATTTTGGGTGGCATACGAACACAATCTCACCTTTTTGGGGGCGCTGTAGCAGGACATCTGCACCCACTTTTTCTTCTTGTTGATGAGCAGCGCGACGACCAGGAAGATGACGATGGCCAGGAGAAGACCGGCCAGGATCCAAGCCGCCGACTGATAGATGAGGGCCATTTCCGTCTGGCTCGGGTAGTTCTCACCCAAGCCTGGAGCGTCTACAGCAAAACAATCTCAACGTGTCAATATCACAGCAGGGAGGGTTCCCATCCCTCCCTCATAACAAGCCCCACATAAATTAAACACCCTCTCCCTATCCAATATTTCCATTACTCCACCCCTCCGCCCCCATCTGATCAATCTACTGTAGATGAAAAGCAGCAGTTTGTCTTTCCCTGTGTTTCTGGCAGGCGGCCCAGCACAAACGCGTCACACACAGAGAATAATTAAAGCCTGGGAATCCCCCCTATATAACCGGTATTGTTTAGGGCCACCGCCACATTAATCATCATTATTAATTTAGTTTAGCATGTGTGTCACTGCACTTTCAGCTCATTTATCAAACTGTCCACATATTAAGCCCCCCCCCACCAATGTAAACACGTTGGGTTCACGGCGGTTTTGGCACGGACAGTATGAAGCGTGACGCCAAGCAACGCGGATTACAGCGTTATATTACCACACTCAGTAGAGTAGAGGGAGGGGTACGCGGAGGAGGATTACAGCGTTATATTACCACACTCAGTAGAGTAGAGGGAGGGGTACGCGGAGGAGGATTACAGCGTTATATTACCACACTCAGTAGAGTAGAGGGAGGGGTACATTATATTACCACACTCAGTAGAGTAGAGGGAGGGGTACATTATATTACCACACTCAGTAGAGTAGAGGGAGGGGTACGCGGAGGAGGATTACAGCGTTATATTACCACACTCAGTAGAGTAGAGGGAGGGGTACATTATATTACCACACTCAGTAGAGTAGAGGGAGGGGTACATTATATTACCACACTCAGTAGAGTAGAGGGAGGGGTACGCGGAGGAGGATTACAGCGTTATATTACCACACTCAGTAGAGTAGAGGGAGGGGTACATTATATTACCACACTCAGTAGAGTAGAGGGAGGGGTACATTATATTACCACACTCAGTAGAGTAGAGGGAGGGGTACGCGGAGGAGGATTACAGCGTTATATTACCACACTCAGTAGAGTAGAGGGAGGGGTACGCGGAGGAGTGGGTCGAGTGAGGGAGTGTTTGCAGAGTCTATCGGTGTTCCCATTTTGACATCCCACTTAGAAATACTCAACATCCCTACTTTGCTATTCCCAGAAGAATATTCTCTGAATCCGGACGCAGGTCATTCCATTACAAAGCTCCATTTGACTGGAACAACCTTCCTCTTTCTCTCAGATCTGTGACCTCTCCTGACCGCTTCAGGACTTCCCTGTATTCACACCTCAAAACAACCTGTTCAACCTGTTCATTCTACTAACACTGCCCGTACTGCTGTTTACTTCTGACCCCTGTTTCAAGTCACTGTACTAGTCTCAGATTTTCTGGATTTTCTCACAACGTGGTGCGAAGCGTCACTTTTTTTTTGGCATTTTTGGGGGATGTTTTTTTTTAATATTTTTTAAATAATAAAATGTAGAGGGACCCATAAAATAAATTCCACAACCCACAAATGGGTCCCCCGACCCACTGTTTGGGAACCAGCATGCTGTAACAGGCTTCATCATGGCGGTTGTCATCACCTGTGGCAGCGATGACGGGCGGCACGGTGACGGTAGTGACCCACGCCACGCTCTCCACCGTGGTGACGGTGGTGACGCTGGTCTTCTTGGCCGCTTGAGTGGACACCATGATGGGGACCGACGTCGTCATTTCTGGACAACAAACAGAAACGTCACACGTCAGCCATACAGAACCATGTGATGAACTGTAAGCCGTACTACAGATGAAGTAGTGTCTTCCACTTCAAGTCCTTTTTTAACCCATTGAGACCTGAGACCAGATTCTACAAAAATCTCTTCTAAATCGTAACAGTTTTCTGAATCAGCGGATTCGACCGTTATCTCTGTATTGGATAGGAGAAATCATCCGTTATCAGCACCTTCGAATAGGGCCAATATGGCCATACTGGCATACTACTGGCTGAACGTGTCATTTCCAAATCTATTGTTGGCGCATGGAAACTAGGGGCTACTATTCACTGCCTATCGGGACGTAACTCGGACGGCACTGAGTCGGGTCTGGTTGCCGTCGCAACGCTCGGCACGGCAACTCGCTCGGCTGTGCCTCACGTGGCTCAAGGCCACCAGACACGGCATGCCTCCGTCATTGACATCAGTGACACAAAACACATTTTAGATTTTCTTCTGTTTACACACCATTATAATGTTCTTATTTTGATCATGACACCCAGTTACTGAACGGCAAGTAACTGGTTTTCTTCAGAGTAATGTTTGACACAGATTTTCTATGACGGCACATTATGAGTCATCTAGTTCTAGTGCTTCTCAAATGTATTAAATGGACCTGTAAGGTTTAGGGGTCTGAGCAGGAGAGCGCTGCTTTCTTTGTCAATGTAGTATGTACGCAGTGGAGGATATCGCTGACCAATGCGACCATCAGCAGTGATGTGGCAGTCATGTCCACAGAATAAGCAAAAAAATACTTCTTTAACTGACGTGTACCTCTTTGTAAAGGCAAAAAAAAGCTGTTTTCCACCAGGGTGAAAAAGAAATGAACAAAACAAAAGACCCCAGTTGCAACCGCTACAAATCAGGCTGAACAATGGCGGCCTATACGCCGAGGTTTTCCTCCTAAAGGAAAAGCTGACATGGGAGCTTTGCCTTTCCTGTGTCGCCCGCCCGCCGTTCAGAGAGAGAGAGAGAGCGCGCAGCGTGGCCAGGCCGATTCAGCCGGAGACAGGAAACACGTGTTGAATGTGCGGATGCACGAGGAATGTTTTCACTCTGTGTGTGTGTGTGTGTGTGTGTGTGTGTTTGTGTGTGTGTGTGTGTGTGTGTGGACTGTGTACATGTCACATGGAATGTTGCACTGAATGACGAGTGTTTGCCCATGTAGCGCCACTGTGGCTGGCTCTGGTGGGCCTTCACCCCCCCACACACACACACACACACACACACACACACAGTGGTGGGGAAAAGTACTCAAATGTTTTACTTAAGTAGAAGTATCAATACTGCAATGTACTGCGTACAGTACATTAAAGTACAAATGTATTGGTATCAAAATGTATTTAAAGTATAAAAAGTAGAAGGTAGTGCGGAATGTGCCATTTCAAGTTTGTATACAATGTATACAAATATTTTGAAAATATATCTACAAGCGCCCAATATGTCGCATAGTCGCATAGTGAGCTTGTAGATCTGCTATTTTCAAATGGCCGAAATGTACAGTATATAGGGCTGAAGTGTTTAATGTATGTTTTGTAATCTACGTAACTAGTAACTAAAGTTCTCAAATAAATGTAGTGGAGTGAAAGTACACTATTTGGATCTGAGATGTAGTGGAGTTTGGAAATACTGAAGTTAAGCGTGTGTAAGCGTGTGTGTGTGTACACACACACACACACACACATACACACGTACAGTTACTCATTCAGACCAATAACCCCAGAATATCATCCCCCCCCTCACACCCCCCTTTTTCTTCGCAACATTCAAATACAGTATTTTCCCCTCAACAGACTGTGCCTTGTTGAAAGTAGAGAAACGTCTTTTAAAGTTTCACTCCGTAAGGTTCACAACACAGGTTCACCACCACCGCGTCCCACGCCTCTCTCTTACATTAGATTTGACAATGTGGCTATTGTTTGACCAGCTGTCATAGCATTGTTGCATTGTTTGTTGATCACATTTTGAAGCAGTAATGATGGGTTTTTTTCTCGTAAAAGTCCTTACATTGTCACTTTAACACAATTGGATGCTAACGACGACAAGTATACTTGTCTTAAAACCATTTGTTTACATGAATGCCATGTTGGATACAGCACAAAATCCAAGCAGGGCAGCAGGTGCTCTGAGGCTTTGATTAGACAGCGGCCTGTTATAGAGCGGAGCGGTCATTATCAACAAATAACACACTGCTGAATTCAGCCATTGACACCAAGCCGTATAATAAACTGTATTAACATAACTCTTCTATGCAGATGGGTTAAAATAACATTTAATTCATTAAAATAGATGCCGGATTGAAGCTTTAATTTATAATAAATAAATAAATAAATATGGGGAGTTTTGCAACGCTTTCATCGTTCTTCATATTAGCATATGCAGCTGTTATATAAAACCACAAAGTTGGGGGGAGGGGGATTCGGGGGAAGCTACAGTTTGTAATGCATAATATGCATCTCTTAAATAAGTAAAAACACACACACACACAGAGCTAAGAGGAATGTGACAATGTATGCCTTATGGTGCTTTTTTTTGCAAAGGTGAAATTTCCAGTAAGGCGGCTTGCTTTAACCAAAACACACCCACCCACTGAATTCAATTACCAAAACACACAAACACACACAGTGGCGTGCACAGACATTTTGAGGGGCAGGTGCTCAAGTGAAAAAAGGCACCTTGTGTGGCATGTGGAACCACTGGCTGCCTTAATAGTGTGTGGGATTTATAGATTTTGGGGCATGAATAATAATAATTGCCAGCTTTTAATCCAGAATTGATCCATGTCACCATGGGCCACATACTGTACAGTGTACAAAACTAAACTTAAAATTAACAAACTGACCAAAATAAAAACTTTCAAAAGGGCATATTTGCTGTCCAGGTGCTCTAACACCACCTAATGTCTATCTGTGCACGTCCCTGCACACACACACACACACACACACTTACCAAGACAGTGTGGACAGCACTGGCCCTTGCGCAGAACGGGCACGCGGCAGCGTGCGGCGGGGCATCGCTGGGAGAAGCACTGCACGGTGCCGTTGTTGCAGGTGCAGCTGGTGCACGCGTTGGCACGCCACGAGTCTCCCGCCAGCAGCACGTCTCCGTCGCTCGTGATGCAGTACTCCTGTTGGCCTGCGGGGCTCACTGGCAGCAAGGGGTCCAGATGCTCCTCTGCTTCCATGACACAAACGCACACAACAATGCACTCAGCAAGGGGTGTAGAGCAGTGGCTTTGGACCCTTTTCATATCAAGGCCCATTATTTATTCTGCATTTGCACCACGGACCACCATTTGATGACATTTAGACTCTCAGAGCCAAAACTAAAGAATATTTTGCCATCGTTGGATAGGATTTTGTCCACAATTCCATGTTGTCTTGATGTTGGTACCATGTAAATTAAGTAATGCAGTGTTTAACAATAAATTAACTCTTGAGAGCGTAAAATTAAACCAAATGGACCCGTACGACTTGGTACATTTGGTTTCATTTCACGGTCTCGAGAGTTAAAGATCTAATAAGGGTACATTCAGTTACCAACTCCATCATTTAGCTGGGGACCACCTGGAAAGCCCTCAAGGACCACTGGTGGTCCCCGGACCACTGGTTGAAAACCACTGGTGTAGAGTAACTAAAGACGTACATTTACTCAAGTACTGTAGTTAAAGGAACTACAACATGCATTTTAAAACTGTTTTTAATATTTAATGTTGTTTATGTCCCTCAAATGTACTTCTAATGGTTTGAGCCTAAATCACCACTCCAATATAACCAGTCCATGTCATTTATGTCTGTCTGTTTTAGCTGCAGTAGACTACAATGTCCTGATGTGGTGGGGGCACTGTGTATGAATTTTTTCACATTTTGTCAATTGTCTAGTGTAATCCTCTGCGCCACGCTCCTTCTGCTAACCTGGGGAGAGCAATGGACTGACCTCATGTTACCTTCTATGTATGAGGAGTCCAAGCCGCTTCTTTTCACCTGACAGGGGGGGAGTTTCCCCGGTTGGACGTAGCGCGTGGAAGGAACACGTTATTCCAACCAGTTCCTTTCCCCTCCATCAGGCCAGGGGGAGGCAGTATAGAGACCAGGATTACCGCATGTTTTTTTGTGAGGGGACCTACCCTAGGGGACACGGGGAGAACATGTGAGGGGACCTACCCTAGGGGACACGGGAGAACATGTGAGGGGACCTACCCTAGGGGACACGGGGAGAACATGTGAGGGGACCTACCCTAGGGGACACGGGGAGAACATGTGAGGGGACCTACCCTAGGGGACACGGGGAGAACATGTGAGGGGACCTACCCTAGGGGACACGGGGAGAACATGTGAGGGGACCTACCCTAGGGGACACGGGGAGAACATGTGAGGGGACCTACCCTAGGGGACACGGGGAGAACATGTGAGGGGACCTGAACATGTGAGGGGACCTACCCTAGGGGACACGGGGAGAACATGTGAGGGGACCTACCCTAGGGGACACGGGGAGAACATGTGAGGGGACCTGAACATGTGAGGGGACCTACCCTAGGGGACACGGGGAGAACATGTGAGGGGACCTACCCTAGGGGACACGGGGAGAACATGTGAGGGGACCTACCCTAGGGGACACGGGGAGAACATGTGAGGGGACCTGAACATGTGAGGGGACCTACCCTAGGGGACACGGGGAGAACATGTGAGGGGACCTACCCTAGGGGACACGGGGAGAACATGTGAGGGGACCTACCCTAGGGGACACGGGGAGAACATGTGAGGGGACCTGAACATGTGAGGGGACCTACCCTAGGGGACACGGGGAGAACATGTGAGGGGACCTGAACATGTGAGGGGACCTACCCTAGGGGACACGGGGAGAACATGTGAGGGGACCTGAACATGTGAGGGGACCTACCCTAGGGGACACGGGAGAACATGTGAGGGGACCTGAACATGTGAGGGGACCTACCCTAGGGGACACGGGGAGAACATGTGAGGGGACCTACCCTAGGGGACACGGGGAGAACATGTGAGGGGACCTGAACATGTGAGGGGACCTACCCTAGGGGACACGGGGAGAACATGTGAGGGGACCTGAACATGTGAGGGGACCTACCCTAGGGGACATGGGGAGAACATGTGAGGGGACCTACCCTAGGGGACACGGGGAGAACATGTGAGGGGACCTACCCTAGGGGACACGGGGAGAACATGTGAGGGGACCTGAACATGTGAGGGGACCTACCCTAGGGGACATGGGGAGAACATGTGAGGGGACCTACCCTAGGGGACACGGGGAGAACATGTGAGGGGACCTACCCTAGGGGACACGGGGAGAACATGTGAGGGGACCTACCCTAGGGGACACGGGGAGAACATGTGAGGGGACCTACCCTAGGGGACACGGGGAGAACATGCAAACCCTTTCTGTGCTTTCCCTTTTGTCTGAGAGGAACAAACATGGCTTCCCCTCTTCCTCCCACGGTGTAACATCTTAATCCGCAGCGGTTATTGGTGCTTCAGGGCTGCGTTTCCCAGATAAGACGCTGTACTGTTACATTAAACACAAACAGAAGTTCCACGGTGGCTGGAACAGTTCTGATGGCTGTCGGCTTCAGACGTGAGCCTTATCGCTCCGTCTCATCATCAGACCCCCCCCCCCCCCCCCCCCCCCAGGGGCCTAAAGATCAGTGCCCTTCCGTGACCAAGCCTTGGCACGCATGCGCGTGCACACACACACACACACACATGACTGTACACATACATCATAGGGCCTGTCACCGAGATGTGTGTTATTCCCACATTCCTGGCGACCGAGCCCAGGCATATATCAAAGGCTGACCTCTGACAGTGTGTGTGTGTGTGTGTGTGTGTGTGTGTGATGGGGGAACTGCAATGATAAGGCAGGCTGACATTCCCAAGCAGCAGCTCTTGGGAGCAGTCATGCATTTCTGATTTGTGGGGCTCATGCTTGGGAGTCTTTTTTTGTTTGTTTCTTTGTTTGTTTAGTGCATTTCAGTGCACTTGCAGTGGTGGAAGAAGTACTACGTTTTTGAGGGGTGTTAGACCCTCCTATTTCCAGCTTTGAGGGTTTGCGTGAATAGTACACATTGTCCTAATACAAACATTGAATGCCATTGATAATGAATTGCCAACTTTGAGTGTTTGTGTAAACACAAACATTGAAAACAAATGTGAGGACGCAAATTGTGATTTGCCGGAATGAGATGATGTATGATAAGAGCGCCCCTTAAATCCCATAAATAAGCTTTAGTCTGGCCCCCCGTCAAACCTGTAAATAAATTCTATCACGTAAACGCCAAAATGTATGGCTGATAAGTGATCAGTACTGTATGTTTTGTATTAATCAAAATCTACAAACTAACTGGTAACTAAAGTTTTCAAATAATTGTAGTGGAGCAAAAGTACAATATTTGTAGTGCGGTATTAAAAAAAGTATTGGAAACACTCAAGTAAAGTACAAGTACCTAAAGATTTTACTAAATTGCAGTACTTAAGTAAATGTACTTGGTTACTTTCCACCACTGTGCACTTGTGAATCAAACCCCAGGCGTGGCCATAGATTTACGCATGACAACAAGACTCAGACTGCAATGAGGAGAAACTATTTGAGTTCTGACTTTGGTTCTAGAACTGGTTCCGTTCTAGATTCTTGGAACCATGGTGCTTTCACTGAACCGGCTGCCATTTTTTGGTTCCAGTTCTGAACCAACTTTAGGGTTCTGAACCAATTCATTTTCAGTGGAAACACTCTGAACTGGTTCAATATTAGGCGGGGAAAAAAAGGGGCGCTCCACATGTTCTGCTACAGAGAAGGATCCCTTATAGTACAGTATGTTGTGTGAACCCAACCGGTCTGGGCCGGTTGCTTTATGAGGCCAGACACAGTGTGTGTAACACGCAAAGACCCTGCAAAACCCACATGCTGATAAACGGGGGGTCCAAGGCAGGCATGTATACCTCACTACGCCCTGGCTACTCTGATGGCCATGCAGCCCAACCCCTGGCTGACACAACAGGACTTACTCATGGTGCTAAAACACAGTGTTTCTCAGGCTTTGCTTTCTTTTTTGAGGGGTGCCTATTGCCTAACCGCTCCAATGAACAGCTATGGGTGTCCCTATGTATGTATACCCCTATCTAGGTAGGCCTGTGTCTCTGTGTATGTTTGTAATAACGCTGGGTGACCTAAAGTGGCACTGTTGAGCAACGTGGACGTGTGTGTCTCTATGTCTCTTATGTATGTGCCTATGTTACGTACTGTATGTCTGTTTAGGCAGCACACACTGCACTGCAGTTCAGACTGGTCTGATTTTTAATTACAGGGACCCACAGTCTTACTTTAACTCCCCTCAGGGGCCCCCCCGGGGGTCCCCGGACACCACATTGAGAACCACAGCCCCCAAATGCTTTGGATAGGATCTGGACATCAACCGTGTCAAGTACAATTGTTAGATATTTGCAATTTACTTGAGTATTTCCAAGTTAATACTTTTTACTTCGACTCCACTACTACATCTCGGATCCAAATATTGTACTTTTACTCCACCGCCTGATGTGAAAACTTTAGTTACTAGTTACTTTGTAGATTTATTTCCCACCACTATCTATCTTTTATGAACCAAAAAGGAGTTTTTTGTTTTGTTTACCTGGGCAGACATGGCAACATGTGTCCTTGTTCCTGATGGGTGCGTGGCAGAGGGCAGGGGGACACACTTCAGTGTCGCACAGGACGCGGCCCCTCCGGCAGGTGCAGCGCGTACACTCGTCCAGGTTCCACGTCTCCCCCTCCACGTAGAGTTCCCCCCCGGGCGCCCGACAGACCACCAGGTCCATCCCCTCTGGTTGACCGCTGCCGGACTCATCTAGACAAGATGACCACAACAGAATAGCATTGTTTTTATTATAACCCATTTAGACCTGAGGCCGATTCTACAAAATGAGTAGTTATCACACTTTGAAGATTTTTCTAAAGAAATAATAATAATAATTATTTCCCGGTATTAATAGGTTAATAATAATAATCACAATAAATAATCACAATAATACATACGTACAGTTTATTTATAAGCACCTTTCAAGTCACCCTAATCTTGTAGATATTTTGTAAAAAAGAAAAAAAATATATATAGAGAGAGAGACATCTAGACTTTGGGCAGAGTGGTGAGTGGCCTACACATCATGGACCCAGTCACTCATCATCACACTCTCAGCAAAGTCCTTCTGAAAATAATACTGAATAGGTTCAAACCTCAAGCTGAACTGATCATAGCAGAACAGAACAGATATTCAACGTGAGGATTATCTGCAGCATCAACAACACCTTTACCACGTGTTCGTAGTCTTCAAGAAAGCCTATGGCATGCTGCGCTGTGGGCGACAATGAGGAAATATAACAGCAACCCAAACCTCGTCGGTGTCATTCAACATCTGTACAACAATGCTACCAGTGCAGTTCTCCACAACAGAGCTATCAGAGACTGGTTCAGGACAACAATTGGCGTGCGCCGAGGATGCCTTCTCTCACCCATGCTCTTTAACATTTTTCGGAAACGTATCATGACGGATGCCCTGGCAGACCATGAAGGAACGGTCAGTATAGGAGGCAGACCAATCACCAACCTCCGTTTTGCGGATGACATTGATGGGTTAGCTGGAGAAGAAAAGACTTGCCAGCCTAGTGGAAAGACTTGACATCACTTCCCGAGCCCATGGAATGGAAATCCATGCAGAAAAACCCAGAATGATGACCAACAACAACAGTGGCATGATCCGCTCAAACATCAAAGTCAATGGACAGGCACTGGAGTGTGTCTAGCTTCAAATACCTTGGAGCAATCATGTCCGATGATGGATCCAAACGGGAAGTCCTTTCCAGAATTGCTCAAACTGCTGCCCTGGCAAAACTCACGTCCATACGGAAAGACAAAAACATCTGTCTGACATCAAAGGTGAGACTACTGCGACCACTTGTCATGACTCATGTCTTGTCAATCCTTCTTTATGCTTGTGAAACTGTGACTCTTACAGCTGAGCTGCAGAAGAGAATACAGAGCATGGAGATGAGATGCTACAGAGGACTCATGGGTATCTCCTACACCCAACCATGTCACAAACGAGGAAGTACGGCAAAAGATCAGTCAAGCCAACGGCCCACATGATGACCTTCTTACCACTGTCATGAAGCGTAAACTGAATCCTCAGGCCTTGCAAAGACCATCCTGCAAGGCACCGTAAGGTGGCAGGAGAAGAGGGAAACAAAAGAAAAGATAGGAAGGTAACATCGGAGAATGGAGTCACTTGAAACTCAGTGAGGCAGTGAGAGCTGCCAAGGACAGAGAGGGATGGAGAGAGCTGGTCAACAGCCCCTCCGGGGTTATGGCATAGCTATGCTAGCTACCAGACTTTGGGCTGCTAAGTGCATTTTTATATAGGATAATGACATGCCCCCAAAAAGGGAAGCCAGGGTTAACGTGGATAATAAATGGTTTCCATAAGAAAAACAAAACACTGTAAAAAGAATAAACATATTAAAGTAAAGTGTGTGTATATCAAAATTCCTATCGTGGTCAGCTTTCGACCCCAAGCAATATTCACAGACACCGCAGAGACCATAATGGTTAAGTTTCGCAAGAGCAGTCGTACAGACAAACAACAAGCGACAGGACAGGAGGCTGTCTGTTGTTGGAGGGAAGTGTAAAAAAAGGCAGAGGGGTTACTGGAACAAGGATGCGTGACAAGCCTCCGTCCATTAAACATTAAGGCCTACAGGAGTTTAGAGGGGTGTCGGAGCACGCCGCGTTGGGACACCATCAACGCCGCTGAAAACACGCCTCTGTTGCTCTCTTACGCAGCAGAGCCGCTGTACGGCCATGACATCTGTAAACAATTACCCTGTTGTCCCACCCCCCCCCCCCCCGACTATTCAAACTGTAGTGTAGCTTCTGTGATGAAGCTGCAAGTTAGACATTCTTTCACTGCTAGATGTTTGAACGGCCAACTGAGTCACTCCTCCGTAAATACTCTGCGTTGAGTCAGAGAGGTGCGGACGAAAAAGGTGTGGGAGTGTGGATCAGTGCACAGCCGCTTTCGGAGAAACAGACCCTGTGTGTATGTGTGTGTGTGTGTGAATCCTGTTACAGCTGCAGTCTGTAATGTCACACCTGGGATTTGAACCTGGGTCTGCATTCTTTTTACTGTGTCCGAGACTGTGTCTGCTGCCGTCACTGATGTGTGTGTGGGTGGGTGCGTGTGAGTGTGTGCGCCTTGTCCCAGGTAAAGACATACCTTCACCAGTGGTGGAAAATAACATAGTAGATTTACTTAAGTACCGTACTTAAAATGTGGAGTTATTTGTACTTTACTTGACTACAGTATATCCAATTTCCAATACTTTGACTTATACTCCACTTCATCTCGGATCCAAATATTGTACTTTTTCCTTCCTTTGTAGATTTTGATTATTAATACAAAACTTACATTACCCACTTCAGCGCTACATACATTTCGGCAGTGTCGGTGCTTTCACTAGAGTAAAACACGCGAGTATAAGTACTTTTATCCCCCAACCCACTGACCTTCGCAGGTGGGGCAGCACTGGTAGTATAAGTACTTTTATCCCCCAACCCACTGACCTTCGCAGGTGGGGCAGCACTGGTCCGGCCTGACGACGGGGTGTGAGCAGCTGGGCGCCGGGCAGGATATGAGCACGCACATCTCGCGCCCGCCGTGGCAGTAGCAGTCGCGGCAGCCGTCGTGCCAGCTCTCGCCCTCCTCGTGGCGGCGGCCGTTGGCGGTGAGGCAGTAGCTGGGCGTCGGCGGGGCGGCCGGGACGACGGCGGTGCTGCTGGGGAGAGGGCCGCTGTCTGGAGACGACCGCCGAGGAGAGAGGACGCAGTCGTTAACCACAGGGGTTAAAGGAGCTACACCAGGCAATTTAATTTGGAAACTGTAGGGAGATACCCACGACATCACGAGTAGCACCAAATCAGTTGGCCTGTTGTGAGACAATTGTACATATGATGAATTGTAAATATGATGAGAAAGCCTGACTGTTCAAAATTGGGTATTTGTGGCCTACAAAGCCCTCAAACAGCCAGCTCCCCCCACGGCTATACCTTTCTGAAAAGGACCCCCTCTTTCGTTGGTATGTCGCCCCGCCACCTTACCCTTTAACATCACAAAAACCTATAACCTCAACCCCTAACCTCACGAAACAATATGCCTAACCCTAAACGTAACCCTAACCTCACTGACTGAAATCATGCCTAAACATAAACTCAAAACCGTGTCAACCTGGGCAAAACACCAGGAGAGGAGAGTCTCCCCTTTCTGAACTCCTCCGACGCCTATAGCAATATCATGATTGAGCTGATATTGACATCAGTGTGCGAATAAGAAAATAATTAAAAAAACACAATAAGTCAGTCCAGGAACCGTGAAAGTTGAATGTGGAAAGTTCATTTAGAACAGCCATTTACAATTTTCAGTAAAAAAAAAAGGGCCCAAAGTTGTTTGTCTTGAGTCCAATTTCATTATTAGCTCTAAACCGCAGTTTCTGCTAAAGAGGTTCTGGTGGTTCTGCTGTGTATGGGGAACATTCTCCAGACAGGAATATAAGATGCACTGACTTTATGCTCCAATAATGAATTTACGGCCCGGCTACAAACACATTACGTTTCATCGTTTCCCTCTGATTCTGGTCACCTGACCCCAGAACCCCATAAGCACTGTGTGTTTTGGGTGGAGGGATGCAGTGACTTTAAGAGGCCCATGCTGCCAATAAGTCGGCCCCAGCATGTGTTAAAAAGCAGCGTGTGCTTCTTTAAAGCCTGCAGGGATCCACGCAGTGGTGGAAAGTAACTAAGTAAGTACAAGCTTGTAGATCGGCTATTTTCAAAAGATTGTTATACATTTGAAAACTTGAAACAGGATAATCTACACAATGAGTGCTTTTGGTACTTTAAGTACATTTTGATGGTGGCCGATACTTTTGGACTTTTACTCGAGTACATTTTGAATTCCAGACTATTACTTCTAACAAGAGTAGTTCTATAATTGCAATATACTTTTACTTAAAGTAAAACCCTTGAGTACTTTTTTTCCACTACTGTATATACATATACACACGTACACTATGCAGTATGTGGAACAAAAGCACGGCGCTGTCAGTGAACCTCGGTGTTTATGTACAGCCCTCTCTTTCATTTTCACATCTATACACCAAAAGGAAAGGCATGCTTCCAAAGGCCGTAAATGTTTTAACAGTCCACTGGGTATCTGATCCAACAGTGTCACAATCAGG
The DNA here is from genome assembly GCF_964188405.1 of Protomyctophum parallelum. NCBI lineage: Eukaryota > Metazoa > Chordata > Actinopteri > Myctophiformes > Myctophidae > Protomyctophum > Protomyctophum parallelum. The sequence goes on from NC_139718.1 coordinate 15,284,778, forward strand.
TAAACATGGCTACTTTGGAGTAGGTATACGTATTGTAGTCTACGACTCTACGGTTTGTGCGTGCATGCGTGCGTGCGTGCGTGCGTGCCCATCTGCCCACAGAGACTAAAATAGCCAGTTGTGTGCTGTCCATGTGTGAAAACACAAAGTGTCCCTTTAAGCCTAAAAATATTTATAGTTACGATAAAAACCGGAAAAATAAACAGTTCAAATAGAATGTGGCAGAGTATATAAATATGCCTACTTTCTCGCAAAATACTTCAGCCGCTATTTGGGAAATCTAATTATGAGTCGCGCACACAAAACAGTGCCAGGATGGCGCTACATAAAAAAACAAGAATGAAAACAAAGACTGCGCTCATGAAGGGTCTCTCTTCGCCGCAGAGCAGCGAAAGGTCAGATCCGCCGCAAAGTGGCAGAACGTCAACTCTGCTAACGCTTCGCAGACACACAGCTCCTCATATTATGCCCTTAGTGTACATGAACACACACACACACACACACACACACATGCTACTTTAGCCTGTATAGCTGTCATGGGACCTAGCTGGATGGTGAATAAAGTCTGATTTACCTGTATACTTAATTGAGCGACAGTCGAGAATCGGGGGAATAATTCTCTTGAATGTATTTTATTCTCTCCTTGCTCTCTTTTGCACTCTCTTCCTTTCTTTAATGTTTTTTTATCATTATTCTACTGTTGCTATTATCTTGTCTGAAGGAAGCCAAAGCAAAATAACGTATACTCTTATGTACCTGGGGGCGCAATGGCGCATATGTTGGTCCGACCGTCCGACGTACTAACAGTCTGACGTGCAGCAGACCAGCACATGCGTGGCTGGTTAAGGCTGGTTAAGACTCACCCGTCCCAACATGCGTTGCCGGTTAAGACACACGCGTGGCCGGTTAAAACCCACCCGTGGCTTCCCGGTGAGGTTAGGGTTAGGGTTTGGGGTAGGATGTCGGACTAGTGCCTGTCGGACTGTTGGTACGTCGGACCCAACACATGCACCCATGTACCTGTACACAAGATAAACAATAAAGCACGACCTTGAACCTTGAGACCAGGTTACTGTACCTTTGCACATGCACACGGAGCAGCCCTTCCGGTTCTGCCGGTAGCCGCTGTCACAGTGCTTGTCGCAGGTGAAGGGTGGACACTTGACGCAGCGGCACATCTCACAGCCGTGTTTGTTCCTCCTGTGGGACGGGGGCAGAAAATATCCTCGTGTTACAGCATGTGAAACATACACGCCGTAGCAAATCGTTTGTTTCGTTTGTTTTGGTAATGTGGCCCTATCTTGCGTCAGAGACACTAAATCCGTAATTTGGGGATTTAGTGTTGCGTAAGAGGTGTTACCTCGTAGCCTAACACTTGCTGTCTTGTACCCCAGCCTAAATACCCGAAACTAATACATTATGCATAGGTGTGGTTTGGATGTTACAATAATGAAACCACATTTAACCAATCACCGTGCCACATGACATTGCCTTTAAGAGAGGACGCAATCCATTATCCATTACCCCAGTGATATCGTGCCTTACACTATGGCCCATGGAAGAGCCACACGTGTCACTGCCTTGGAATAAATGTATTAAATAAATTTGATACAGAGTGTCTATCATCCACGATTCCACTCTGCCACCACTTGGCTGTGTGCCAAAAAGACGAAATCAACACCGCGAGGCACGTCCACAGTACGGACGGCGAACCGGTCCAAGGTTAGAGATTGCGTACGTCGGGTCAAATGACCCGGAGGTTCCATCGCCGGGCAGCGCGCAGCACTGGAGAACCAGATGGTCAGAGTGGTACAATCAACATCTGGTCCTGCTTTCCTCTCCTCCGCTATATTAGCTTGCCTTTGAAGGAGGCCAAATAGCAGGCCAACACGTGAACTCCCTGTGGTGCAGTGCACATCATACCAACCCAGAGACTCTGGAGGGAGCAATCTAGAGCCAATTCAGATGCTTCCAATCCATCTCACCCCCAGTCTTATCCCGTCCTTTATGTTGTTTCCTAGAGCCTTTGGCTGACGATGTGAAGTGCACCCAAGAGTCAGGGCCTGAAGAGGCCCAAAGCAGGCAGGTTTGACTTGGAGGACTGTATGGAGTGCAAGAGCAGCCCTGTTGCTGATTAAGTACAAGGTATGAGCTCATGGTTGATTTGTAAATACAGTGATCTGTGAACACAGCATCTGCTGGGACAAAGAGGGGCTGGTTGAGGTTCGTTCAAATGGGGAGCAGACCTGAGGATGAGTGAGTGCGTCACTACGAGGACAAGCCTGTTAAGAAGAGCCTAGACGCAATGACTGCAAAATGAAACTCTAACTCCACCGGGGAGTTTGGTGACTCTCTGCTTCTCTCTCTGTGCATGACACACACACACACACACACACACACAGAGAAAGAGAGAGGGGGGGGAAAGAAGAATGAATTACAGAATCTACAGAGGCTGCAAATAGTACTGGGTATCCGGTTGGATCCAAAAAAGTGTCTCATAAAACATGGATGAGCAGTGTGCGATAAATCCAGATGGCAGAATCATGGCCAGTATAAGAACCTCTGTCTTTCTCATACTGCCTCCTCTTACTCCTCCGCCCAGGGTTAAGGGTTAAGTGATGGGGGTGACACCTATTTCTATTTATCAGTCATTCAGAATTATAGCTGAAATAATTACTCTATTAACCCATTAAAACTTGAGGCTTTAAAAATATATATATATTGTGTTAAAAAATGTGCACAAATTGTCACAATATTTCAAAAATAGCAGCTCTAGAAGCTCATAGTGAGCTTGTATATCTGCTATTTTTGAATACCCAAAGTATAAAGGTAAGGTGGTTATACACAGATGTTTTCCTAGTTTTAATGGGTTAATCCAGGGGTTCCCAAACTGGGGTGCGTCCCCCACAAGGGGTGCACGCACTTGAGGGGGTTCGTGACATGAAAAGGGTAATGGCGGTGTTATGGTGTTATTTAACACAAACAGCAAAATCCGGTGAAACACAGTTTCATGTAGCTCTACAACAGAGGCACAGCCATGACAGAAATGGTTGGAAACCATTACATTTATTTTTAATATAAAATCAGACCCGTCTGAAGTGAGTGGTGCTGTACTGTACTTGTGCTGTACATACTGTACAAGCCCTCATCCCTGGCCTGTGTGTGTGTGTGTGTGTGTGTGTGTGTGTGTGTGTGTGTGTGTGTGTGTGTGTGTGTGTGTGTTAGACTGTGCAGCAACAGTGACTTGGTGGTGAACAAATGCTATAACGCTATTTTCGTGCTCGGACAGACCCAGCCACCCATGCAGCCAGGGACCCAGGGACACACATAGCTGTCTATAGGAGTGGTTGCACCACTCAAAAATATATCATTTTTGGCCAAACACAACAAGACTGGGCGTTGGGGGGTGCGTTAGCTAGGTCAGGAGGTAACAGGGGATGCAAGGCCGAAACGTTTGGGAACCGCTTAATCCAATATACTGCTGGTGCTTACGTTATGTGTCTGTGCTTTCTGTTTCACATGACTTGTAATATTGACATAAATAACTGGTACGACAATGCAGCAAATATGTTAGGAGTTCGAGTTCGCATCACTTACAAGCCCATAAAACAAATTAATACATTATTAATAGTGGGCGCTAGCCGTGCTCGACTCGCACACACTTAAACTGGTTGACGTCAACAATGGCTGTGCACAGGCAGCTGATTGTTTTGTTTTGTTTTTCACGCAGAGCCGATCTTGTTAAAAGTCCACATAAAGATGGCAGGTGGTTAGTTTGGGCATCTGTAGCCAAATTAAATCAAACGTTGAAATCACTCTGATAGCCCACACAGGCACTTTAAAAAAACTAAATTATAATAAAGTACGCCAACATTCAGGATTCTCTGAAAACAATCGTAGAGAAACTAACCAGGTATCTGATATCTGATCTGTTTTTTTGTTTATGTTTTCTTTCTTTCACTTCAGTTGAGTTAAATTGAGATTATGCAAGCTCATTATACAAAGAACTGAAAAATATGCGGTGTTGTTTCTGTACTACATTGTATTCTCCAGCATCTTGAGACGGTAGACCTGTGTAATGTGATTGATTTGCTGAAATGGAGTATGGAGTGGTGCAAAACATACTACAGTAGTAACTAAAGTTTTCAAATAATTGTAGTGGATTGTAGTACAATATTTGCCTCTGAGCATTCGGTATTAGAAGATGTCTGTCTGTCTGTCTGTCTGTCTGTCTGTCTGTCTGTCTGTCTCTTGCATCTTGAGGTAATTTGGGGTGTAGCACCTTATGAGGAATGTCTTTGATCAAGTAATCAGAGGGTGTGGCTTGTTACACCTGTGTGCAATTTGATAGTTAACTCACTGCTGTCCACAATTCCAAGCTCTGAGGAAGTCCTTTGGCCATGAAATGCATATATTATACTACCGTAGTCAAATATTGTTTAGTTTGAGTGATGCCTTTTCTCACTGTTGGAATTTAATTGTCATAAAACACTTTCCGTGAATAATCCATCCTCAAGAACTACAGCTGCTGATGATCTCCAAACTTGTGTGATTTTCTGGAGATGTGGTTCAGTTTAGAGATTTCATGAGCAGCAGCGATATTACGTCTGCAAGAGACCTGTTGGAGTCTCTGAGGAGAATAATTCTACTGACAATTTTCCCAAATGTGGATAATCCTTGATCCTTAAATCCTTGATGCAAGTGGGTTTCTCTGACCCGATCAAAGACTTTCCTGCACAGAAGTCAAGAAGAAAACGGCAATAAAAAATAAGTAAAAAAGGTAGGCCATTAAGCTGTTTTCCATCTGTCAGTGTCTGCGCTATGCTGTGTGTACTAATTTGGTTTGGGATTGATCTATTGCTGTTCTATCGAGGCCCAAAGCCTGGGTGGCAATGACTCATGTTCACTACATCAAGGTTTTGTTTATGGAATTGAAAGCTGATGTGATACTATGTATTTTGTGTTGTGGCTGCTGTAGAAAGTGACAAGATGATCGCTGCATTGAGTCATTAGTGTGTGTGTGAGTGTGTTTCTGAGTGTATTCCCCAAGGTCAGACTAAATACTCTCTCACTCCCCCGCTCTCTCTCTCTCTCTCTCTCTCTCTCTCTCTCTCTCTCTCTCTCAATTGAAGGCTAGTGTTTCTTTTTACAATGTTGTGTAAGCTGTTGCGGCTAGAGGTTTTGATCTCTGACATAACATCCTGTGTGTGCTGGACATCCAGTGCTCTTCTTTGTAGTCCGGTTGGTGATGACATGTTGTCTCTGACTGACACAGTTCACCACAGCAGTGGTTCTCATGTCTTTGGCTCAGGCCACCCCTGCAAATAACCCTTTTCATGCATCACAACGTGACTCGTTGTGAGCTTGTAGACTTGGTGTACTGTACGTAGGTTGAAAAAGATGTGTACGCGGTTGGCCAATCAGCGGCAGTAACATCCTAGTTACTGCCTCTGATTGGCCAACCACGTACATGCTGGATGTTTTTAATGGTGTTGTGTTGTGGGTCTATTTAAAACTCCTGTTATGGCCCGATCTTAGCTTTGGTTAATTTCAAAATAAGAAGAGGACATGACTTGTTTCCTCTTTAAAACTGTGTTTCTAAAATGTCTGAGCCAGGATACAGCAATCTGCAGCTAGCCAATCGTGGTGCGGGAAGCGGGGCGTGAGGAAGAGAGAAGGGAAGCCAAAACTTCAAAAATTGATTAAAAATATGCACACATTTCCGGTCTCCTGTTGCTACTCTATGCATCTTTGAAACATCTCATCAACACTCAAGCGAATCTGCAGGTCCCCGTGACCAGACAGTGGTACAGCTATATCCTATGGAGAGTGGATTAACTTTTAAGGGACCCTAGGGTACCGCCGTCCAAAATACAGAAACGGTAACCGAGGGTCCCGAAAGGGGCTAGGACTGCCCCCTGGACTGGCCCCTGGACTGGTCCCTGGAATGGCGTCACGTATAGTCACAGATTAATAGACATTATTTCAGCCCTTCAGGTGTTTACTTTATATACACTGTTGCCACGCTCTGTGCTACTGTATATATACATACTTAGCAGGGCTTCTCAAAGTGGGTGACATAGAATGGCCCTCTAAGCCAGTGGTTCTCAACCTGTGGGTTGGGACCCCCAGGGGGCTTCCACCCCCAACTATTATCTACAAGCTTGTAGATCAGCTATTTTGTGCGGAACCGAGTCAAACTAAATGTAATGCCTCAACTCCTACAAGTGCTTGTCAGGGTGGGCAGGGGCCTGGGGGGGCCACAGTTCAAGTTCAGTTCATGATTATTTTGGGGGGTTGCTCTAAGCCCATACCCCGTGTCCAGTCCCAACAGGCCCGGGACATGGGTCAAGCAAACACAGGCACTCGGCATCGGCACTGAAACAGCAACGAGGGCCATTGAGAGCTCAGAGCACTGATACTATAGAGCACGGTTGGCCAGCACCACCTTAGTGTAACAAACACAGAGACAGGGGGGGGGAGGCCCCTGGCGACCTGGGACCGGGGCTTTTGTTTAAAGGTGGCATGTGGAATGCCAAGCAGTGCTCTGCGTGGGGGTGGGCTCACTGGGCTGGGGTGCAGTGCAGTGCTCTGCATGGGGGTGGGGTGGGGTGCAGTGCTCTGCATGGGGGTGGGGTGCAGTGCAGTGCTCTGCATGGGGGTGGGCTGGGGTGCAGTGCTCTGCATGGGGGGGTGCGATCGGGGAGGCACTGGGGGCAGTGGTGGGAAGTAACTCGGTGCATTTAATTAAGTACTGTACTGTACTAAGTGCAATTTTGAGGTATTTTTACGTTGCTTGAGTATTTCCAATTTTCTGTATACTTTTACTCCTACGCCACTACATCTCGGATCCAAATATTGTACTTTTGCTACACTACATTTATTTGAAAACTTTAGTTACTTTGTAGATTTAGATTATTATTACAAAACGTATAGTAACCACTTCAGCGCTATATACATCTTTGCCATTTGAAAATGGCACAAGCTCACAATGCGTCGCATTCGCGATGCATTGTGAGCTTGATGTCAAGCTTGATTCATTTTGAATTCCGGACTCCTACTTAGTTAACAGACCGGGGGAGGGGGAGGGCACCGGGCTCAGGCCGGGCGGGCCCTGGGACTGCTGGCTCGGCACAAATTCTGGCGTGCCGATCCGGCACGGCCAGGAGAATGCCGTGCGCGTCCTGTGACTCCTGTCAGGTCGGATGATGGTGATTTAGAGTCATTGAGGAGGGGAAACGCGCTAAGTCCCACATTGTCTTCCGCTCTGGCCACTCGACTGTGCCAAATGTCAATATAAACAGCACCTCCCGTGCCCCCTGACCCATTCCGCTGGTTGCCCCTCGCGCCGGCCTCTCTCCCCTCCAACGCTCTTAACGCCAGACAGCGAGGAGTGTGCTTTAACCCTGTGTAAGTCTTTCTGCATACATACTGTAGTGCATGTGACATACCGCGGTGGTTCTCCACCTTTTTAAGGCCGTGACCCCCTCCCGCTTACTTACTTTTGATGCGGTAATGGGTCTTAAATAGTCACTTCAGTGTCAAACCTGCTGCCGAGCCAATCAAGCGTAGCCGTGCGAAAATAAACCGGATACAGTAAGCGCCGGTTACACACCGACGTCTGTAAACCTGGGACTACAGTTATACGCACAGAGACTACTGGAGGGCTGACCCGTGACTTTGGTTTTGGATGTGTGTACAGTACAGTACAGTACTACAGTGGCGAGAGGAGTCTCGTGCTAGAGGACAGGCTTGCATTGTGCAGCGGGTTGAAGGATTTCACGAAAATTTTTCGTCGACTACCTTTCTTTTCACTGACAAAAACTAAATAAAAACTAAGCCATTATGACTAAAACTAAGACTAAGACAAATAAAAACTAGACTAAAATGTTAAGGAAGGGAGCCTGGAGCCTGGGGGGCATACCATTTCCCGGGTTTCTGATCTGGTCGGGTGCGGAAAGAACTTACGTCATGTCACTGGTTTGTAGTCATCAGGCCGGAACCACCAAAACGGAACCAGTAGTACCAAAAAATAATTACTGGTACGTACATCATAATTTAGGGCCTACCCATTAAAACCCTTGAAAATAAAACCCCCGTAGTTTAACTTGTAGGAATAGTTTGTTTGGTATATCCATCTTCTACATATTCCAACCCGTAGCGACTGGCGACTAAACGAGTAGTTATACTCGATTCGGCATTTAAATGGGGATTTGGGGAACCAAAACAAAGCGCCAACTGGAACCAACATGCTTATTTCTATTTGTATATGCGTATAGGCGGAAAGTCTGGTGACGCGAGGTTAAGGAGGGACTAGTGGAGGTTTTTGTACTTTACTTGAGTATTTCCAATTAGCAGTACTTTTACTTCCACTCCACTACATTTGTTTGAAAAATGTAGTTAATAGTTACTTAGTAGATTTGGATTATTATTACAAAACATACAGTAACAACTAAAAATAGTCGATCTACAAGCTCACAATGCGTTGCACCGCGACGTATTGTAGATCTGCTATTTTCAAAAGATTATTTGAAAACTTGAAATGAGACATTCTGCACAATGAGTACTTTAAGTACATTTCGATGTCAACCCCCCCCCCCCCCCCCCCCCCCCTGGTATCCTGTGCAGACATATCAGGCTCTATCTCCAGACCCGCGGCTCCGGCGGAGGGAGAGGGAGAGAGAGAGAGCGAGCATGGTTGAGATACCAGGAAGAATCCCGACCGTATCCGAGCGGCTTTCATAAAGGCCGCTTTTGTTGCAGATGTGCTGCTCTGTGATCGCTGTTTTGAGACGGAAAGATGATTTATGAAAATGAAAGTGGTGCCGGCCGGGGGGAGGGGGGGGGGGGGGTGCGCAGAGCACTTCCAGATGTTTGATTAATTTAAATGGGATTAGGAGGAGGAGAGGAGGTGCAGGAGGTGCTTAGGGGGGGCCGCGGCGGACCGCACACACACAGACATGCATCTGAAAACATGCACGTGTACACCACACACAGACACACACACACACACACACACACGGAGAGATTAGGAGCCTTGATTGGCCACCAAGGCAGATCCTTTGATCTGTGCTGTCAAGTCATTGTCATAACAGCCTTCTATTTCCTCGCTGTCACTCACTGCCCCTCCCCCCCAGCAGCCAATCACCTGCAGTCATTATCTCCAAACATCATTACCTCCAGCGTTTGACTGGAGGGGAGATATGAGACAGCACGGCGTCCATGATGCTACTGCAATAAGTATGACAAGTATAAGTCCTTCTTTAAAGGTGAATCCTATTGTTATTTCGCTTTGTTAGTGTTACTTATATTATTAATAGATGCATAAAGTGGGTGGCAAAGTGAGTGACAAAGTGAGTTTAATGTCGTTTAATGCAATCAGATAGGACTTTTCTGTTTTGATGTATGGGCTGTCAAGGACAGAAAGTAGTTTTTTTGCCACTCAGTATAACTTATACAGTTATACTTATACAGTGATGATGATGTCACGCGCATACCCTCTATTTGTGACCACAGGTCGCATTTACTATGAAAACGTGCGTCACCCCACGCCTCCATATATGGTCATGCTTCTTGTGACATCACGTGGCAACATCATGGATCTCCATGTATGGGCATACTGTATATGTAATCGCGACGTAGATGACCAGGGGCCCGGTGGCATATATGGGAATGTCAATTTGGCCATATCACGCCTCCATATATGGTCATGGCTCGTAACATCACGTCTCCATATATGGTCACGCCTTGTGACATCACGTGACATCATGGAGACCCTTAGATCTTGTGCATTTTTTGGTCAAAGACACTGACCTCATCTAACCCTGGATAAGCATACATGGAGAAGACTGGATCATCACCTATCTGCATATATGGAGCCGGCCAGCAACTCTACATCTGACCTCAATCATCATCATCATTTCCAGTTCCTGCTTACTGATGCATGTGTCCCTAGCGATCAGGGAACGACAGTTTTCTACCTCTGGCCTGCTTTGAGGCAAAGATATAACCTCATTTTCAGCTCTGTAGCAGTGGCCGCCAAACTGTATTCTTCTGGATCGGACTAGTGAAGAAACACGGGGAAGGTTGCCGTATATTAGATTAGTCGATGGGTGGCTCTTCCAAGAGAGATTTTGCGCTGTCATTAGAAGGCGGGTGTAAGTGCCATCCAACCGTTTCTCTAAGTGTCCATGTCTCGGAGCCATAGAGTAGAATTGGCTCGACGGTCGTCCTAACATTCTTTACTTTGAACATCTTAGTTAAGCTGGGATGACCATCTTATGCATGTCATTGCAGGCTGACCAGGCCATACCCTTCCTAGTTTGAAAGTCCTTTTGGGAAGAAGATATATGAACCCAAATACTTGTAGTCATCAACCTATTTCAGAGGAGTGATTTTATAATGTGGTTATTGTTGGACTTGCATTATATTTATGTACCTCAAACTCTTATATTTCCATATATGGAGCTGACCTGTTCTGACATTCCATATGTTGATCTAACCTCATCAAACCCTGTACACTCAAGACACACTCCATATATGGCCAGTACAGAATTAATTCCATATGTTGATCTGACCCCCCCCCCCATGCCAAAGCGCCAGTGCTCGCCCAGCAGTCTGCCGTCTGCCGTCACCCAGGCGAATACGTGTACGCGACATCGCCCTTCTTCTCGTCCTCAGGGAGTCTTACTGGTAATAACTGTCATTGATTTTATAACGTCCAACCTCTGCTGCCTGCTGGACAGCTCTGCCATACGTAGTTTTGTAAATGAAGACATAACGCCTCCAGTAAAATCGACAGTCACTTTCTGTTTTCACAAGCTTCATGGCAACCACGACTGCTGCAGTTTCCTCCCATTTGTCGGCGTGGAATACCAGGTGACAGCCTGGCGGAAGCCGCCTTTGATCAGGGCTAAAAGCTCGTTTGACTGATGACACCGTGGGATCGGGGAGACCCCGCTAGGTCAGTGGTTTCCGAAACGTTTCAGCCCGTGACCCAAAACCAGGAATTCGATTTTCGCCCCGGGACCCAAACTCGTGAAAATAGCCGATCTACAAGTTCTATCTAAAATCATTTTAAAAACCAAATGTAGTAAACATTAACAATGACCCATACGACCGGTAACAATGTGTCCGCGACCCACAAATAGGTCCCCGACCCACCGCTTGGTGGGGGGGGGTTACACATTACACAACACACTCACACATATCCGTAGGGGCAGGTCTTGGTGCAGGTCAGGGGTCGGCACTTGGGCGCCGCGGGGACGCTGCACTCGCACACCTCGCAGCCAAGGTCGTCCCTCTCGTATCCCGCGGGGCACTCCAGGGAGCAGTATCTTCCCAGGTCGGGGCAGGAGTCGTCTGAAAAAAATAAAAGAGTTGAGCGAGGGGTCAGTCTGTAGACGACGCGGGCACCACGGCCATCCATCAACAACGACGCATGAGTCACCGGAGCTGCCTGTTGCTCTCTATTGGAAACATTCCTATGACGGAATGGCTTGCGAGAAAAGGCCGTAGCCGCGGATAACAAACGAGCTGTGATAAATAGGGGTGGGGGGGGGCTATAGCTGTGTGCAGGCTCCTGTCGCAACCGACTTGCCACAGTGGCTTCTTCTTCTACGACACTGTTTCCCAAACTGTGGGTCGGGATCCATGTGTGGGTCGCCGACACATTGTTATGGGTCCCCTTATTTTTTAGTTTTCCTAAATTTGGTTTTTAATTATTATTTCAAATTAATTCCCCAAAAAGCAAAGATTTTCATGAATTAAGGACTATTTTTCTTTTTTCAATTCAATTCAATTTCATGAAAATTTGCGGTGCGAAGCAGCGCGTTGTGACCTTGTAGATCTGCTATTTTCACTAGTTTGGGTCCCGGTCAAAACGTCTCTTTTGAGTGACAGGCTAAAAAGGTTAGGAACCATTCACTGTTCTACGGCCCCGAACGGACATTGTGGTTGTACGACAACCGGGGCAATGCGGAGCTGCAAGAAACGGCATGCCAGAGAGGACATTCATCACGTCAAAGAATGCTACACGACTCGTGCTTTTCTGCATGTTTTGTTCTGTGAAAAACGAACTACTTCAGCCCCTGCCTGGCCTGTATACTTTGCCGTGCGATAAATATGCGGAAATGGCTGATGTACAGGATTACGTCGTCACAGGTTCAACGATGACGCAAGCTTGTAGATCTGCTATTTTGCAGAGTTAGCTGAATTGTTGTGATATATTATTTCTGAAAGGTTTTCGCCTAACATGCTCAAGTAGAGAAGCCAGGTTGTGACATTTTAGATTTTAGTGTTGGCTATTCAAAAATAGCAGATCTACAAGCTTGTACATCTGCTGTTTTTGTGTGTGAGAACTACTGATTTAGAAAGCATTTTGTAGAATTGGCATCAGGTCTTAAATGAGTAGGTCACCCCACACATTTTCTATCAATTACACACAACCATGAAGCCTCAAATTGATTGTATTGATGGAGATTCAATAAGAGACTCAACAGAGAGTCTTTGAGACTCTGCCGGTCATCAAATTACTGGCTTAGGAATGCGACAAAAACAGAAAAAAAACATCGTCATGAATTCAAGGTTTCGAAGGGTCTGTACTTTATAGAGAAGAAGTAATTTTTGGGGTGAAAAGAGTGCTGAGATTTAGTTTTTGTTTGTTTGTTTCTTCCTGAAAGGTGAAAGCCTTTGAGTCAAAAGGCCCAATCGAAAATACACATTTTTTGTGACACCATAACCCTAACCCCTCCCCTATTATCATACAACAAAAGCTGTGGGTGCGGCTTCAGTTCAGGTGGATCACCACCCACCAGGAAAACTAGGTATACTTAATGAACTGGTGGGTGTGGCCACATAAAAACATCATTTTAACACTTTCCACTTCTAGTTCCACCTCCTAGTTATTATAATCATAGTAGGCTACTTGATGATCATGATTTAGGGGAGGGGGGGGGGAAATCACGGCACTCCATCGTTAAGAGGTTAACCCTTTGTGTGGCACGTGTTCCACTCACTGTTGAGGCAGTGGCAGAGCAGACAGCCGTTGTTGTCTCGGTGGAAGCCGTAGGGACAGTCCTTCCCTGACAGGGTGCAGTTCTCCAGAGGAGGACACAGCAGAGGACTCACTGTCTCATAGGACGGCTCTGGAGACGGAGGACAGACAGGGAGACAGCCATACATTCAGTGGTGTAAAGTAATTTACTCAAGTAATGTAACCCCCCCCCCCCTTAGTGAAAATAGCTGATCTACAAGCACACAACATGTCAGATTTGCCAAGCGTTGTGAGCTTGTAGATTGGCTATTTTCACAATTGAATAGGGCTGAATTTGTTTCGTTTCGTGGACAGGAGCTGCGGCAGACAATCAGAGCACTTTCTGAAGGAGCTGAAAGAGGCAGCCAGTCGATCTGGATTAAACGGAAGGACATGATGGACTGGACTAACGTATCCGCATATCATCTCTGTTGGGTGGAAACCATTATGTTTAAAATCAAATCCAAAAAGCTCAAAACTTTTGATACTTTTGTGTGCTGTTTCTGCCTGACGGCAACGATATGTTTTATACTTTTTGAGTGGGTCTTTGGAAACGTCTGACTCCAAATCTGTAGTCATTCTGTACATCATAGATAAATCATAGATGACTGATGTCACAGACGATCCAAATTGGAGCCATGCCGTTCCTATGTGGGTTTTTGAGCGATGCCAACCGCTCCAACGACTGGCCGCGTGTGTCTCTGTGTCTATGTCTTGTCTGTTTGGGATACGAACAGCTGCAATACCGCTGTGTGACCTAAAGTGGCACTGTTGAGCAGCCTAAAGGGCCTCTCACACTGACCACTATAACAATAAAAGTATAACTAACAATATCACTGTACCGTACAGTACAGTCAGTACAGTAACTATAACAACAAAAGTATATAGCTGCACCGCACACTTCACACAGGTGTGATTTATTTGGAATAAAATGGAAAAACAATGGCGTAATTGTTAAAAAACTTGTGGTTTCTGATACAAATTATATGTAAATCCTGGCCCCCACTAGGGCTTTGTAATAGGCAACACACACCACATCTATTGTAGCCGTGCCAGCCATAATGGTTACCTATTCACACTGCTCTTATTTGAGCGTAAACTGTGATTACAGATAAATGTGGGGCAATTACAGCGGGGTGGTTCCCACCGCTGTTCCAGGGATTATCCCCTCCTGTCTCAGCGTCTCCCATTGTCTCCCGTTAATGAGCTGGATCTACGTAAAGAGCACGTTGTGGAAATAGCGGCGAGAGATAACAGGGCGTCCCTTGTGGACTGAAGTCAGACATTTGGCCTTGCCTGGTCGCGTCTGAAGTGGGCCTTCTCTGTGGAACAACGGCGTTGTTTGAGTGTGGCTTGAATTGACACGCGCGTGCCTCCGACACACACACACACACACACACTTACACACACACAACCTTTCCTTGGTCAACATCTCATGCCACGTTCTGGGGGGGGGGGGGGGGGTGGAAGCCCAATGAGCTGTAACTAATTAGACCCGCCCCCCCCCCCCCCAAAAAGCGATCCAGTCCAATTAAGCGGCCTCTCGTGCTAAAGGCGCAGCGCAGCCTCGCGCCCAGGTGGGTCTAGTTTTGGCGGGCAAGGGTAATAAAAGGAACACAAAGAACCCCGCGGCTCCGAGAATGCTCTGTGGCCTCCCCTTTAATGAGCCCGTGGCTTCCAACGCTGATGTATAGGGGCCCTCTCTCTCTCTCTGTCTCTCTGTGTCTCTCTCTCTCTGTGCACGGTGGTATGCAAGTTGATGCATAGTAGGGCTGTCACGATTACACATTTAAGTTTTAAGTTGACCATTATCACACATAACTGCCATTATACCATTTAACAGTGTTTTTGACGTCGAATAATGTAACATTATGCATAGAAATGTTTTAGGCTTCGTAATAAAGACGTGCACAGGGCAGATATGACAAATAACTGAAATATACAAAAAAAGTAAAAATTGTACTACTTCTGCTTTTCGGCGATTTGACGATTATGTAATAATTGTGACAACCCTAATGCATAGCTAAGTGTAACAGGGCTTTTTAATTTAAATGACTCCCATGTAACTCGGTGTACAAAATGAACCAAAATGGACCCATCCGCGTCCATTTGCTTCCGTTTGTACACTAAGAGTTAAAGACCTGTGAGGGTCCATTTGGAACCCCCTCAAGGAACCATGACAGTCCCACTGTCTTAGATCTTTAATTATTTTCATTACACACCGCTATCGGATCGGTACTCGGTATCGACCGATGCAAAAGTTCTGGGTATCTGAATCGATATCGGGAAGAAAGTCATGGTATCGCTCAGAGGTGCTCCGATCGAATCGATTCGATTTTCACTCCAAATTACTCGATCGGTGATCTGCAAATTTACCCGATTTGGAGATATCAATCTTTTATAACATTTAAGTGGTATAAAAGTCAATCAGATATACAGTATAATATTGTTTTGCGACAGGCCTAAACATTCTCTCCTTCCTCCCCACACACACACACAGGAACAGTTTTGACGTGGGTTTTGACATATAATAATTAATAATGGAAATATTCAAATTGTCCCCTTACGCACACAACATCGGTATCGGCCGATCGTGAGGAAAAACAATGGGTGTTCGGGATCGCTATCGCTACATCTCTTAAGTATATACCTTCGCAGAAGGGGCAGCACTCCCCGGGGATCTTGACGGGGTTCTGGCAGCTCTGCTTGCAGGCCATGGCGGTGCAGTGGGGCTCGCCGTCCACACACTGGCAGAAGGTGCAGTCATCCTCCTTCCACTGCTCCTCGTGGCCGCGCAGCTTGTTGTCCACCCAGCAGCTGGCCTCCGTGCTGTCCATGGACAGCAGCTCCACGTCTGGGGAGGGAGGGAGAGAGGGAGGGACAGACATTTAACATTCGGCTTGTTGTCCACCCAGCAGCTTGTTGTCCACCCAGCAGCTTGTTGTCCACCCAGCTATCTGTGCACAGCACGCCCCATAAGCAACCAGGTCTATGAAAATGAGCCCAAAAGAAGCGCCTAGACCAGTGGTTTGCAACCGGGAGTCTTGAAACCCTCGGCTGTAATCGTCAGCTGAATCGGCTGTATTCATCAGCCTAGCTTCCTATTCCCCATTCACAGCTCTGCTGGTCATTACGTCACACTTTCTTACTCCAGTCAGAGCTCACGCTCTTAACAGAGAGGCTCCTTCAAACGGCGTTGCATTCACTAGATCTCTGCTCGTCTTGCTGCCTGCTTTGCACCCATCCGCTGCTGCTTACAGCTGCCTCCTCCACCCCAGTCTCCACACACACAACTGGTGTTGGGGACAGGGTTAGGATGCTATCAATCATTGCACTGTGAAATCTTAAAACAAAAATGAATAATAACTTGAGGATGGAGTTATCGTCTGCTGGCAAGACATTTGACATGCATAAATGCCATGAGGAAATGTTTAAATGATGTTCGGTAGAACCTCAGGTTGTATAGCTCGCAGGGCATGATATAAATCCAAATCGATCTGTCGTCTTTGTCTGTTGTTCCTCTGCTCTGCGAGCGAGAAACCAGAAGGTTCCATTCACTTTAGCTCGTAAACGCGAATAAAAACATACTCTGCCATAAGTCTCTATAATTCTAAGCTGGATATGATGTGAATGTTAGGGACAGAGGAGAGCATAGTAATATAAATCATCTAACATTTAATCTAACATAAACTCTCTCTCAAAATATAATGGAGCGATCTCTGTACCCTAAAAGATATAAGATGAGAGCTTTATTTGTCACTGTATGAGACATACAACAAAACGTTGTTTAGTGCATCCATACAAACAAACAAACAAACAGTAGTATCAACAAAGAGGAAAGATGGAGCATAAACTGTTAGTCCGTCATACGTCATATTCATCTGACTCTACAATCTGCACACATGCCTTTCATTCTCATCAGGGCCATGTTTATAGTTTGCCCTGATTTAACATGTCAAGCATTTTATTGAAGCCTGTACATGATGTACGTCAATGTTTTGTCATAATAATGAAAATCTACAAACTAGTAACTAATGTTTTCAAATAAATGTAGTGAAGTGAAAGTACAATATTTGCCTCTGAGATGTAGTGGGGTAGATACTAAGTACATGTACTTAGTTACTTTACACCACTTATCCCATGTCTGCCCTGTGAATGGAGTTAACAGGAGAGGGAGAGAGACCAGGATAGGAGGACGGGGCAGCCCAGGAGCGACCCAGCATGCTTTGGAAACTGGCCCGCCACCAATAAGCACTAAAGCAAGAACATTCTGGATTTTAGATGACTAATCTCCAGTAACGAGTAGGGAGGAGGTCTTCATGCGATAACGTACAGCGAAGCATATATATATATATATAGAGGGCTTTAAGTTATGAAAGATGCAGGACACAGCTGTGTCCTTCAGATAAAGGATTTGATTATTGGGAGCAGAGCGAGGGAGATGACATCTCTCTCAGCGGCCAGTGAGGTCTGGGAGGGAGGGGAGTTGTTACGTCCCATGTCCAGTGAGGTCTGGGAGGGAGGGGAGTTGTTACGTCCCGTGTCCAGTGAGGTCTGGGAGGGAGGGGAGTTGTTGTGTCCGTCCAGTGTCCAGTGAGGTCTGGGAGGGAGGGGAGTTGTTACGTCCATCCCGTGTCCAGTGAGGTCTGGGAGGGAGGGGAGTTGTTGTGTCCGTCCCGTGTCCAGTGCGTCACGCCGATCTAGTTTCGGTCGACCCTTGCGGGTCAGAGTTTAACGTCATAAATTTTACTCAAAGGAAAGGCGAGCCCATTTACGAACATTACACGTGTGTATATAAGGAGAGTTGGCAGTCATTCGTTTTGAAGTCCCGAGTGGGGAAACTGAATGGCTAAGACAGTTTAAGAGAGCCAGTCTGGGGAGCCATTCTGCTCCATTTGAGGTGATGGACGATGCCCTGTGTGTCCGAT
This sequence comes from Protomyctophum parallelum, assembly GCF_964188405.1. Classification (NCBI taxonomy): domain Eukaryota; kingdom Metazoa; phylum Chordata; class Actinopteri; order Myctophiformes; family Myctophidae; genus Protomyctophum; species Protomyctophum parallelum. Next base: position 15,302,739 of record NC_139718.1, read on the forward strand.
TTCGGGGACCCTGTTTTCACGTCATGATAACCATAAACAACTTTAATTTGTTACACTGTTTACTGGTAACAGAGGCAGGAGTCTGCAAATGAGGCAATGCGATGAGGGGGAGCTGGAAGGTGAACCGTGTGTGTGTGTGTGTGTGTGTGTGTGTGTGTGTGTGTGTGTGTGTGTGTGTGTGTGTGTGTGTGTGTGTGTGTGTGTGTGTGTGTGTGTGTGTGAGCGTGCGTGCGTGCGTGCATGAGTGCGTGTGTGTGTATGTGCATGTGCACGCTTGTTTGAATGTGTCAGCAAAATAAGAGTTCTGTATAGTAATCTCCCAGAAGACCAAGGAGTGCTGGTTGGCTTATCTGATGTCAGAACAGCCTGGGCAGCTGAGGTTATGATCCATCTGGCTGTGATTACTTAGACTGGATGAGCCTTCTTATCTTTCTCTCTCTCTCTCTCTCTCTCTCTCTCTCTCTCTCTCTCTCTCTCTCTCTCTGGACTGCATAGTTTCTCCAAAGCGCTTTACAATGTATTCACCCACTCACACACTGATGGTGCACCAACCTGCTCATCGGTAGCAGTTAGGGGTTCAGTGTCTTGCTCAAGGACACTTCGACACGTAGCCAGGAGGAGGATCGAACCTGGAACCGTCGGATTCCAAGACGGCCACTCTACCTCTTGATCCACTGTCGTCTGTCTCTCTTGCTCTCCCTGTCAGTCGGTCTGTACTGTACAAGTCTGTCTGTCTGTCTCTCTCTCTCTCTCTCTCTCTCTCTCTCTGTGTACGCTGCCGTGGCCTATTCCCAAAAGGATGAGGTTCCGTCTGTCTACCCCATCTCCTTAATCAAGTCTGAATCCTGTTCGACCCTATCCCATCCCCACCTTTTTTAGCTGAGGGTATTATCACTGATGGAATCATCGTTAGAGTTACGCAGCTTCCCATAGGAAGAACATCAAAAACATTCCCTTCTAAACTCCTGGCCATTCCAGGTGTATACCTCCAACACTGACCTACAGTAACCTCCCACAGTATAGATACAGTATACATGTACCATTCAAAGGAGCTTTATTGGCGTGAGAAAACGTACGTTTACATTGTGCAACACTATGTATTTACAAAACAATATTGGATATAAATAGGAATTAAATAAAGGTGTAAACAGAGCTGTTACATTAACACTTTGGGTAATACTATCTTGTGAAACTATAAAAAATATTGCATTTTCTGTCAGAGATTAGTTATACATCCATATAGGAGATTTTAGCTTTATACTTTTGAAAGTTGACAGCAGTATTTCAATGTTTTTGCATTTCTCTCTCTCTCTCTCTCTCTCTCTCTCTCTCTCTCTCTTTCCTTGCCCAGTTTTCTCATGTGTCGATCAATTATAGTATTGATTCAATCAACACTATAACGTCATCATGGTTCATTTAGTGTAGGAATGGAAGCCAACTGACCCATGTTCCTTCCGTGCACTCTCAGAGTTACAGAACCATGAGCGTCCATTTGGCCCCCTTGTGGTCCCCGCACCTGGCATTGAGAAACGGTGAATTATAAGCCACGCAGGCAGGCTGGAGCTGACTACCACCAAAGCCTTTACCTTTGGCAGACTGTAATGTGTTCGCCACATGCAGCCCCTTTTTTCCTTTTCCTTTTACAATCTCAACTGCAGTGCAGGTATCGGACGTGTGTGTGTGTGTGTGTGTGTGTGTGTGTGTGTGTGTGTGTGTGTGTGTGTGTGTGTGTGTGTGTATGTGTGTGTGTTCGTTCGTGAGGGGCTCATGCACAAGAGTGTTCCCCCTCATGCAGGCTCTGAAAGAGACCCTTTTATGTTCTCAGAAGTTTTCCCCAGTGGAAATGCATCGCTGGCTGCTTTCTTTACTATGTCTACTCTCCTGAATGCCCGGCATGTTAATGACCACAGAATCCAGCTGGATCTACGCGGAAGCTATTAAAGTCAGGGCCATCGGAGGTTAGTGTCAGGACCCTGAGGGAGTGGGGGGGTACTGTCCATTTTACCACCTGGTTAACATGGGTCTGTACCATGTCATCCAACCCCTTTGCACCGTAATGGCACTTCTGTGCAAAGGGCTCCTGCATTGCAGTAGCAATGGGCTTACATTTAAGCCCTTAAGGCTTAAGACCTGAGGCCGATTCTACAAATGTCTTCTAAATCATTTTACTGAAAAACCTATGTTGCTGTATGAGTGGTGCTCAAAACCTTTTCATGTCAAGGACCCCAAAATGATATGTATTTGGCCACGGACCCCCATCTCAAAATATGTTGTGCCAGGGACCCCCCAGAAGCAGAGATTTGAGTTAAAAATGTTTGCTTTAAAATATATATTCAAAGCTGCGCCAATTTTCACGATTGTTGAATATCCAACCTATATAGCCAAAATCTAAAATGATTGACACAGATGCTTTCCCGGTTTTCATGCGTTAATAGCTGTCATGTTTTCTCAAACCCTGCACATCTTAAAACAAAAATGAAGAATAACTTGAGGATGGAGTTGTCGTCTGCTGGCAAAATATTTGAAATGCATAAATAGCATAAGCAAACGGTAAGTTTGGTAGAACAGGTTGTTCTACCAAACAGCAGGGCATCCAAATCCATCGGCCATCTTTATCTGTTGTTTCTGTGCTCTGTGAGCGAGAAACCAGAAGGTTCCATTCACTTTAGCTAAAAAACACAAATTTAAAAGCATACTCTGCCAATGTAAGCAAAGTGTCTATAATGTGATAGCTGGATGTGATATGAATATGTTCACCTCGCATTCTGATACAACTACAGCACAGATGTCTTAAGTGGCAAATTAGTTTGTTTTTGACCTGCATGTCGGCCTGGCGGACACGAAGACATGAGAGAAAGGGAGGATGAAATGACGTTATGAACTGAGTTTTGTAACTTTAGAAATTATCTTTTGAGTGGGTTACACCAGTGGTTCCTAAAAGGACCCCCAAATTGACAGTAATGAGCCCGCAGACCCCCTTTTGAAAAGATATGCCAGGGACCCCCATAAGAGAAGGTTTTTACGGCTCTAGGCTAGTGATTCTCAACCTGTTAAATTTCAAGGACCCCCCAGTTTGACATGCATTAGTCTACGGACTCCAATTTAATGGCATTTTTATCTCTGGGACTCCCAATTTATATTGTAAAATCAAAGTGAATTTTACTCAGAGCATACAAATGGAACTTGTACACTCAAGTTCCATTTGAGTGTACAAGTTAGTTGATGTTAGTTTTCATTGTACACTCTCAGTCAGTACACTCTCAGTACTCTGAGTTACAGACCCATAACGGTCCATTTGGTAAGGGTTCCTAACTATCATTTAGCTGGGGACCCCCTGGAACTCCCTCAAGTACCCCTGGGGGTCCCCGGACCCCACTTTTGGAACCACTGGGTTACACAACTTTAGCATGTTCTTTTAATTTGGAAACATTGGCCATTCTGTTTCCCGTATTGAATAGCCTACTTGTCAAACATAATTTTAGTAGCTCTGAATCAGAATGCCGTCTTGTTTCCGCCTCATAAAATTGTCTCTTTGCTAATCACGGTTTGCTGAGCATAACGGGATTGAAATTGGAAACTTTGCAGAAAGGGACTCAATATCGCCAGCACTGATCTCCCGCTCAGGACCCAAAACCCCAATGTGGACCACCTGCACTGGCACAAGTATACTGTAGCGTTCAAGTGTCGAGTTTCTCTCATTGACTGAGGTTCCAAATTGTAACATGGCTGACTCCAGAAGGACGTACGTCACTCTCCATGAAAAGATTCATGCAAACAGTCCTCTTGCATCTTATGAGAGTAGGTGTAGGTCTTAATGGCAGCGTGGAGATCTGATGACTGTTAAAGCTGAAGATCTACTGGTTGGTGTCCTTAATCAGTTACATTCTATATTAGCTTTATATTCACTTTGTAAATATGTTAACGCTGTTTTTAATTGCTCGATTTTAATTGTGAAGAAATGTAAAGAAATCACCTGTTAACCCCATTCAACAATTTGGAAATACATGTTTATGCTACAGATACAGTATATGATTCATTGTCGATGTTGGCCTTTACACATTTGTCTTAAAGAGAGTTTTGATTTACATAAATTACATTTTACGCGAGGCGTTGAGTGCTTGCAGATCAGCTATTACAATATCTATGTGCGGAACCAAGTCAAACTGAATATAATGCCTCAACTCCTACAATTCCAAGTACTTATCAGGGTGTGGGGGGGGGGGGGGTCCCTCCCCAAGTGCTTATCAGGGGTAAATTGTAAGGTTCTGAACCAATTAATTTTCAGTGGAACTGGTTTCAGTCTGAACTGGTTCAACATTAAGCGGGGGAAAATAACAGAACCGGTTCAACCCTGGTGGAAAAGGTGCCTGCAGAGAGACAGAAACAGAGAATGAGCGTAACGTTACCGATGCAGACAGGACAGCACTCCCCCTCCGGGATGTAGAAGTTCTCGCAGTCCAGTTCGGCGCACTCTGCCTTGGAGCAGAAGGAGATGCCCCCCCGACACTGGCACAGCCAGCAGGGGTCCATGCGGTACACCTCACCCTCGGAGAACTCCTTCCCGTTGTGGACGCACTTGGGAGAGACTGTGTGGGTGGGAGAGGGATAGAGCAGTGAGACTGGGAGAGACTGTGTGGGTGGGAGAGGGATAGAGCAGTGAGACTGGGAGAGACTGTGTGGGTGGGAGAGGGATAGAGCAGTGAGACTGGGAGAGACTGTGTGGGTGGGAGAGGGAGAGAGCAGTGAGACTGGGAGAGACTGTGTGGGTGGGAGAGGGATAGAGCAGTGAGACTGGGAGAGACTGTGTGGGTGGGAGAGGGAGAGAGCAGTGAGACTGGGAGAGACTGTGTGGGTGGGAGAGGGAGAGAGCAGTGAGACTGGGAGAGACTGTGTGGGTGTTAGAGGGAGAGAGCAGTGAGACTGGGAGAGACTGTGTGGGTGGGAGAGGGAGAGAGCAGTGAGACTGGGAGAGACTGTGTGGGTGGGAGAGGGAGAGAGCAGTGAGACTGGGAGAGACTGTGTGGGTGGGAGAGGGAGAGAGCAGTGAGACTGGGAGAGACTGTGTGGGTGGGAGAGGGAGAGACCAGTGAGACTGGGAGAGACTGTGTGGGTGGGAGAGGGATAGAGCAGTGAGACTGGGAGAGACTGTGTCGGTAGTGGTTTCGGATGTTATCAGATGATTTAATCTCCGTCATTAGCCCTTATCAAGACCATGCAATGGAGCAATAAGTAAACATAAAGCAAAGTTGTTGTATAGCGCAGTTTCACTATGTTTTTGCTTTGCGTTTTCCTATAGTATGTGGAAATGTCCATAATTATTGCCTCCATTGCATGGTCGGGTGGGAGAGGGACAGGAGAGGGAGAGGGCAGTGAGCCATCACTTGATGCCATCAAGCAAGAGGCCAGACGCCGTATCGTTGCAGCAAAGCTCGTAGTGGCTTCGTATGTGGCTGATTCTACAAATGCCTTCTGAATCAGTATAGTTCTCAAACGTCTTTGTGCCAAGGAGTAACACAAAAAAAAAACAATGAAAAATAAGATGCTATTAATATAACATTTAAGGAATGAGAGGAAGATAAAGGGCCCATGAGGAATTCCTTTGGCGGGGTATGTGGGTGTTGGTGGGAGGGGGTATATAGCTTAATGTCTGGATTTATATAATGCGCAATAAGGCATTGCCATATATGGGTATATGGGGTTAAACAACGCTCTCAGTCCTGATGAATGAAGGCACTGTTCTCTGTCAGGTGTCCATCACATTTGGTAGGGATTAACAGTACCCCCCCCCGCGCCAATCCTAACCACTAACCACCACATGATATGAGCAACAAAAACACGCCAGAGTTTTCATTAAATAATTATCTGGAGTGCCCAGACCCGTATACGCATCTGGGAATTCATCAACAGCCCATTCGTTATCTGTTCTTGATATAGACTGAGTGGGTTTATTTTTTATTTGTTATCAGAGTGTGCTACAGTAGTGCTGAGGTAGATGCTGAGCGTTGAGAGGGCTTAACCCTTTAAAACCGGGAGAGCAGTATGTGTCATTTCAGATTTTAACCACTTTTAACCATTATTTTATACTTTTGGCTATTCAAAAATAGCAGATCTACAAGCTCACTTTGTGCTATGAGCTTGTCGATCTGCAAAAACAAAAACAAAAACTCTAATCTCTTTTTGTTTTTCGGGGGGTCCCTGGAACACAACATTTTGAGATGTTGGTCAGCAAAATACGTTCTGGGGATCCTTGACATGAAATCGTTTGCAAACCACTCGTACTGTATAGCGACATAAGGTTTTTTCAGACGACTGTTTTAGAAGTAATTTTGTTCAATCGGCCTCATAGGTCTTAATGGCATAACCCATTTTGGGCGGGAACCCCTTTTGGTGCAGACCTACAAGTTCCTACAAGTGCAGACCTACAAGTTCATAGCGCGCCACTCAGTGGCGCGCTATGAACTTGTAGGTCTGCTATTTTTGAAAAATCGTGAAAATGTGCCTGAAATCTTTGAATATACTGTATGTTCTTTTAACTCAAATCTTTGCTACTGAGAGGGTCCCTGGAACTACACATTTTCAGATGGGGGTCGGCGGCCAATGTCATATATATTTGGGGTTCCTTGACATGAATATGTTTGAGAACAACTGACATTTTTTCAGAAAATACATTTTTTAAATTTCGATGTCAGGCCTAAATGGCTTAAGCCTCGTGGGGGGAATGGAATCCATCAGACAATGGAAGCCAGCTCCCTGAGGTGGAATTTCACAGGGATCTGTCAAGCCTTGAAGAGGCGGCGGGGTCTTAGCAAGCACAGAGCAAAAGAAAAACAGCGGTGGGTCTGCGGCCGCGGCCGGGACAGGATCCGTGCCCGCTGGGCGGATCACCCGCCGCACGGCAGGATTCTTTGCTCTTTTTCAGTGGTGGAAAGAAAGTAGTCAAATGCTTTACTTGAGTGAAAGTATATCAATACTGCAACATAGAAAAGGGAAAAGTCTGGGATTCAAAATGTATTTGAGTAAAAGTATTGGTATCAAGTACTCTTTATGCAGAATGGCTCTTTTGAGCTTGTAAAATGGCCGAAATGTATTTGTGGCTGAACTGGTTAATGCACGTTTTGTAATAATAATCAAAAGCTACAAAGTCACTAGTAACTTAAGTTTTCAAATAAATGTAATGGAGTATTGGAAATTGGAAATACTCAAGTAAACTACAAATACCTCCCTGTCAATCATGTACTACGAACCGAAGCTGAGCTTACAGTGGCCGCTGCCTTGGGGGGGAAACTGGAGGCTTGCTTGCGTGTCGTTCGGTCGGTCAGTCCAAAGAGAAAAGTACCGGAAAACCCTGGGCTTTCTGTCTGCAAAATGCAAGACGCTCCTGAACAATGGCTTCTATATGGATTGTTGCAGAACAATAACAGGCCCGTAGTGGTGGCTTTAACAGGCAGTAGACCCTCTGATCACTGTAGACCAAGGGGGGGGGGCGTGTGTGTGTGTGTGTGTGTGTGTGTGTGTGTGTGTGTGTGTGTGTGTGTGTGTGTGTGTGTGTGTGTGTGTGTGTGTGTGTGTGTGTGTGTGTGTGTGTGTGTGTGTGTGTGTGTACACATATCTTTGTGTACTGTAGACATGTGTGCAATGTGTCTCTGCGAGCGTGAGAAATAACAGAGAGACTGGCAGAGAGCAGAGGACGACTGACGGAGAGAATAAAACCTTTGTTCTTTTTCCAGAGGAGTTCTGTGATTTCAGTGACCTGAGAATTCATCTGAACTTTGAGTTACTTGTTTGATTACAGCGTGCCATCGACACTCACAGAGAGAGTAGTATACTGCGAGGATACTCGCACTGGTGGAAAGTATGGTACATTTACTTAGTTTTGAGGATTTTGTACTTGAGTATTGTTCAATGTATCGCGACACATTGTGAGCTTGTAGATTTGTTTGCTTGTGGACATTTGAAAACTTCTGCATAATGAGTACTTTTGTACTTTTACGAGTATTTCTACATTGTAGTATTGATACTTTTACTGAAGTAAAACATTTTAGTACTTTATCCACCACTGATAACAGCGTGTCATCGACGCGCCGGAGAGAGTAGGATACACCACGATGACCCGCATCGTATCCTTTTAATCAGACAGCCGGACCCAGCTGGGAGATAACGCCATTGGTATCATCGCCGTTGGGTGGAAACCTTGCATGTCCAAAAGTGTTACTTTTCAGTAAATGGACAAAAGAACCTGTGTGTTCCAATCTCCACTGTAGTTACATTTTAAAAAACATGAATGTAAAAATGTCCCATACGGTTGTGTGGGCCGTTCATAATCATATGAACACTTTGGACACCCATAATCGCTGGCTAATCGGAGGGGAGAATAAGAGTTATTGCACGATTTAAACGTTTTTTTCAAGGCAACCACACTAGTTACAAAAAGTTGAAACGCAGAGATACAAGGTTTTTAGGACTACATAGCGGTCTCTATAGCGGAGAGCATCTGTACGCCATACCTCCTCGCTGCTCGCACCGCTGACCCCCGCGCCTTCCTGCAACTACCGCCGCACTGTAACACAAAGCATGTGGTGCCAACCGAGTTGAAAGTAAAGCGGGGAGGGGAGATTTAACTTCTTTTTTTTTCTCTTCTCCTTCTCTTATTCGCTCTCACTTTCTTCCTGTTCCATTCTCTTTCTCTGTTCCCCTCTGTGTCGCTGCCATCCAGCCAGCCTAGCGTGCGGCGGCATAGCCAAGCAGAGAAAATGCAATAAGCAGTTTAGGCCAGTTTTAGGCTGAAATCAAAAGGGCACGGCAGCCTTTTTCTAACGCTCGCGCAAGAAACAATAGGAAGTCACGTGACGGGACGCTCACATGTGATTTCCTGCTGTGTTTGCCGATGGTAATTCCTAAAACAAACTTTGCGGCAACAGCCTCTGAATTCCGTGCATGCTTTGGTGATGCTCGCTCCTTCTCCAAAGCGGGGCGAGACTTGGGCTGTGAATCCGGTTGGGGTCGTAAAAAAGCCCTGACCTTAAGAAGGGTTCAGTCTTGCTTCAGTCTCATTGGTGCAGCTTGTGGTCAACTAGGCCGGCAATGAGAACCGCAGCAGAAAACGAGGGTTCCACGTGGGAAAGCTTTCTTGTAGGAGAGTAGAGGTGGGATTTAGCATATTCAACACGTCACTGTTAACCACTTAAACGTCTCGTGACATATTTTTTTGTTTACCTCAAACCTGAACTTTAAAGATTCAGTTGAATTAGCCTCAAAAGGTGCTCTGATATGCCGGTGGACGGTGATGTCACCGCCCTCTCTCCTCTGTGTATGTCCAAAACCATTCGTTTTCAGGAAATGGGAATTAAACTGTATTCTTGTGACTATAATTTACTCACAAGCTCTTCTTAATACTTTTGCAAGTGCTTCTGGCGTAATGTTCGTCTGATAAGCTTTATTATTGATATCAAACCGGATCGCTGATTTATTTTTGGTTGGTTTTGCTTGGCCTTTCCTTCTTCAGCGATCCTAGACAGTATTGTGCAACTGTGCTCCCTTTATACAGGCTGACTAAAAAGCTGAGTTCTCCATGGTTTGGATAAAACGTGCGATGTTCGGAAGTCTTTGCTGATTATCCGGTGGTCTAGATGGAAACATTGGCACTTTCTAGAGCAAGGATGGCTTTATTTTAGCTCTCTAGCATTGACGCCATTTATTTAGCATCTAAGATGGCCGCCCAAACAGGATGTGACATTACAAACAGCAGGGGGCAGCAGATGGGTTAAATGGGGGTACGTAGGCTAATCCATGTCAAACTGGGGGTCCTTTAAATTAAACGGTTTGAGAATCACTACTAGAGCCGTAGAAATCTTCTCTTATGGGGGTCCCTGGCATATCTTTTCAAAAGGGAGTCCGCAGGCTATTTAGTGTCAATTTGGGGGTCCTTGACATGAAAAAGTTTGGGAACCACTGCTATCTGATTCTGAGCTCATTTCCTCAGTGAGATGGGTGACGACGGCGAGCCTGAACGCTGTCCACGCAGGACACAACGCAGACTTTGCCCAACTGTGGCGCTGATAAACCGTAGACGGCAGTAACCATCTGTAATATCAGATGACGATGTGAGGTCGGCCCGAGGAGCGGCGCCGCGGCCAACGCTCTGCCCCCCAGCAGACCCAGGCATGCACCTAGCGATCCGCTCTGCTGTTGTTGTAAAACAGCACTCTCGTGGAAACGCCGCGGCGGACACCAAAACACACACAGGGCAGGCCTGTTGTCATTGTACACACACACACACACACACACAGCGCAGTGAGCACACTCCGACCGCGGGCCAAGAGGATCTGTGGAATGGAATCGATGGATTCCGTCGCATCACATTCAGAGGAGTGGTGTCTTGATAGTGGAATTCACTCATTATTTTGTCAACCACATGCGTTCCGATTCTGGGGGCAAGCATTCCGCTACTTACGGCAAAGAGATTTCAAGTTGTGGGGTAGAGGGGCCTAGTCCAGACCTCCTGGGGTACTCCAGTCAACAAAGTATGTAGGGTTTAACCTGAAGTGGTCGAGTTATTGTATTATAAGACGTATTTTTGACAGTTCATATGCTTTTATTTGAGATCGGCGCAGAGGGGGACAAATCCATGGGCCGGGACAGAAGAGAGACGTGCGAGACCAATCCACAAGGAGCACCAAACTCTCTGAGCAACCAGGCACGCCAGAATTCACTAACTCAACACATGTGGCGGCCTTTGGGAGATACTGGGGGGGGGGGTTGATGCCACGTCTTCACCCCGCTGGGGGGGGGGGGGTCTACAGGGGTTGATGCCACGTCTTCACCCCGCTGTCCCCGTCCGCGTGGGGGCCTTCTTCGGATGCGGGGCGGGGGGGGGGGGGGGGGTGCGCGCAGTCATGCAGGCATGATGGATGGTAGGGGCAGCAACAAAAGGCATCAAGCCCCGGAGCCCAAAGAGCAGCAGACACTTGTTATCAAAACACTGATCCTCTGGCCCCTACGGCTGCCATTCAGCCTCCGTCGGCCTGCCTGACTCGATTACCCTCCCCACCGGCAGACATGGAGCACATAAAAAGCATTCCCATCGATGAACTGTTGAACCTGGTCCCTGTGGACGTGTGACCAGACGGGGAACCCTTTGACACTGCACTTCTGTTTGAGCAAATTCACAGCCTAAGCACTTTTCTGGTCACTGGGCTCGTTAAGTCCCATTAATTCCGGGACACGGCGTTCATTTATGGACATGGAGGGCCCAGAATGGGAATTTGTTCTGTTGGTCAAACAGCGAATATTTTAGCTGGGAGCGCAGAGTAAACAGGCCACAACGCCGCAGGTCCCCCCCCCCCCCCCCCCCATGCCTCCTGCATGGCCCCCGGGTTAAGGGCGTGGGCAGTGGGCGTGGGTTTTTCCTCTCCTCCCGAGCTATAGTAGGCCTGGCCGTGTCCATCCAACAGCTGCTCTCTCCTCCTCCCCCTCTCCCTATGATGCAGTGGTTTTCAACCTTTTTCATGTCAAGGCCCATTATTTATTCGCCTTTTTTTTTCTATAATTTTATCCCATGATTTTGTAACCCTTTTTTTTCTCCATCCAGTGTCAATTATCTAATGTAATCTTGTGCTTTACACTCCCTCCGCCAACCTGGCGAGAGCCACGGACTGACCATGCTTCCTTCAGTGCATGAGCGTCAAAGCCACTTCTTTTCACCTGACAGGGGGGAGTTTCACTTGTTGGACGTAGCGAGTGGAAGGAACACGTTAGAGGTAGGCAGTTTAGAGACCAAGATTACTACATGTTTTTTCTGACCCTAGGAGACACGGGGAGAATATGCAAACTCCACACAGAAAGACCCTTTTTCCAACCACTGGGCACTGATGACGCGGAATATATTCAACATTTGAGCCACGGACCATAAGTTGATGATATTTAGCCTCTCAGACCCCAAACTTTGAATATATTGTTATCGTTGGATACGATTTTGTCCACAATTCCATGCTGTATTGATGTGGTACCATAGGAGAGAGAACATGCAAATTCTTGTAAATTAAGTAATGCAGATGTTTAACAAAAATGTAACTCTTGGTAGTGTAAAAAGGTCAATTTGGTTACCAACTCTCCATGGGGACCACCTGGAACCCCGTCAAGGACCACTGACGGTCCACGGACCACTGGTTGAAAACCACTGCTATAATGCCCCTCCCTCCTTCTCCCTCCTCTGTCCTCACGAGGTGAGAACACGCACTCAACACGGCCGACCAAACAATCTGTATTATGTGACCCATTACGGCTAATATCCCCTCGGGCAATCTAATTTGCCGACACGCCCCTCAGGAAGAAGCAGAAAGTCTTTGAACTGTGCTCCTGAACAGTGGAAGGCTCAGACAGATCAACAGCCCGACGGTAATCAGGTCTCCTCTGCCTTTTCATCTTCAGATGTTTTGGTCACAGGGAGGAAATCGCTCGCCCTGATGAAAGTAATGGCCCGCTGGAAGCCGATGAATACCGCACGCGCGCGGCGCTTCCGTCTCTCGGCAGGGAGTGTGTATACCGACTCTGTGTGCATGCATTGTATGTACTAGACCTGTGCCCGTTGGCCACCGGCCTACTTGGGAACGATGCGGGAAGTCGGGAACCTAGTATGCAATACCTGCTGTCTTAGCACCCGTTTAAACCGTCTGTCTGTGTCTTGCCTGCATGGCAATCAAGAGAGGCTGGGAATTCTACAGGTGCAGGGACTTAAGCTCATTAAAGGTCCACTGGCAAAGCCTGACCAGAGCCTTTTGTGGCGGTTCTGGACAACCGTGTATCTGACAAACACCAGGCCAGCTACTGCACTCCATGTGGTGGTGTGGAACACATGTGTCAAATTTCAACGGTTCTCGAGTTACGTGGATTACAGACGTACACACGTACGTACAGTACATGCACACACACACACAGACAGACAGACACACACACACACACACACACGTGGTGCATTTATTGTAAGATATAGCGTGCTGGGCAGCACAGCGCAGGTACCTTTCTGGCACTCGAAGACGTCGCAGCAGTCCCCCGGCTGGCCGCTGGCTGGGACGAGGGGGACGGCGCGCTGTCCGCTGGGGCACTGGGGCTGGTGGCAGCCGCGCGGGTCACAGGTGCACTGGGGGGGCAGCGAGGGGCAGCAGCCGGCGGGGGGCGTGTAACTCTTGGTCAGGACGGAGCCCTCGGGGCAGGAGGGCACTACCAGAGCAGGGCACGTCACCCCGGCACACCTCAGCTCCTCTGAAAACACACAACCATATGAGGATCAGACTTCTGCATCCATATGCAAACCAAACAGGACAGCGGCAGTATAGGGCCGACCTTAAACACAACACACACACACACACACACACACACACACACACTCGACGTCACATGCAATAACAAGCCTCTGTGAGGCACACTGTAACACCACCTTCAAGCAACGTCAGGTCTCCAACAGTACCAACACTGTTCCCTGAGCGACCAGGGGAAAGGGGGTTTACTCTCTCTCTGTGTGTGTGTGTGTGTGTGTGTGTGTGTGTCTGTGTGTGTAAGGTCCCCCTCCGTCGTAGTGTTAGCTGAGTAGCTTTGGAACAGTGCTACTCATGTTGCAAACATAAGAGCTGAGTTCACACACAGTCATCCACACTCTCTGTCCACAGCCTTTAGACCCCCCCCCCTCCCCTCCCCAGCCCCCTTAGGCCTGTGACAGCTTTACAGCATCGTGTCAAGAGACACGCCAACGCGCTCTCCCTCCGGTCCAGAGGCCTCTGATCCCACCCGGCCGGCATCCAATCCAATCGGCTCACACTTTATTCTCTGTGGTGCCGTTTGTGGTCAACAGGCGAGAGAATAAGCGCAACCCGAACCGCAGCACTGCAGTAAACAAAGGTTCCACGTGGAAACCTTCCCCCTTAGGAGATTATAGAGAGGTGGGATTTATCGTGATCACTACTAGTACGTCAGTGTGTTAACCACTTAGCCCAACACTTCATCGTGCATACTTTGTTGTTGTGCGATGAATGTGTCATGCAGCCAAAATAGGCAATTTACAAGCCCCACAATCCACCATTATCGAGCTGCTATTTTCCCTTTCGTTTTTCATCTTTCAAACATGTGAATGAACAAGTATGACCAAAACACTTGAAAGTGGGGAATACAGGCCAACCTTCAACCAAGGCTTTCCTCTCTCCCCTTCACTTCAACACACCAGGAAGTGTTTGTCTATTTGTTTGCCAGAGCCCGGATAATAGCTGCGATACCCCTCGTTAGAGGGAAAACAGGGAATTGCTGGGGATCAGGGGTTGTGTGTGCGTGCGTGTGTGTGTGCGCGCGTGAAAGAGCAGGGGGTAGGGGTATATTTTGGAGCCTGTTCAGGAAAAGTGAAGCAGACTCTGTACCTACATTGTGCAAGAAGAACAGTAGCTACCTTTCTGAGCTAGGATTACCCAAAGCTGAGAGCCGTGTTTATTTTGGTTCCGTGTGTCACTGTAATGTATACAGCGCTTGGGCAGAGGGAAGCGGGATCGTGGAGAGAGCAGACTTGCGTCCTGTCCCATAATTGTCTCGCGTCTGAGTCGTTTTGCAGATCCCCTGCTGAAAGCACGGGCTGATACACAAACACGCAGTCGGTCGGCTTTGAAAGATGAGAGGAAGGCTAGGAGTAAAAGGGGTAGAATTAACCCGTCGCATGCATGATGATGGATGAGGCCGCGGCAGAATCTGGTAATTGCAGCGCTAGTTTGGGTCGTCGCCGGGCCACTTACAAGAGGAAGTGCCGCAAAAGCTCATAAATAACTAATTGCCTCATTATGAGCAGCAAAAAAAATGAAAACGCACGATGAGCTTTATGATGATTTACTTGAGGGGAATGCTTGGGAATCTTTGCGTGCATTTGGTTTTTGCGGAGAGGGAAAATAAATGGTCCGGGGCCGTGTTGTTGCGTAACACACAGCGCTTGGGGTTTCGGTGGCTCGTCCAGAAGCTGAGTTTTGTTGATGGTCTTCCCAGACTGGCGCTCGGCTCTCCTCCTGCGCAACACGACTCTCTCAGAGGATGTGCCTCATCCCTGACATTAGAAGACCTGTAAAAGGATCCCTCTGGATTTCACCACTATATGGGGGGGAGGGAGGAGGGGGGACTGATTTACTGGCGTTTAGTCCTTGGGCAAAGGTGTAGTCTGCGATGATCTTTAGGAAACGCTTTGACTCCAGGTGACTTTTTTAATCATGATGTTATCCTCTCCCATTCCACAGGTGGAAATGATGATAGTCTAGACTAGTCTCATCCACTGTACATATAATGGCCACTGAAATGGCCTGAGTTTCCATTCCATGCTGTGACTCTGCAAGCTCTACGGTATGACGGGGTGTCTGTCTGTCTGTCTGTCTGTCTGTCTAATCTCGCAAACCGCTGGCCCCCAGTTGTGCCAAACTTTGTACTGTATGCCCACTTTCATGTTTTACATATTTAAAATATTTTTGAGCGGTGCTAATCCATGACTTTGTGTGTATGGGTGTCTGTTAGTCGGTAGTGTGTATGGGTGTCTGTTAGTCGGTAGCAGCACGGTTACTGTGGTTACCGTCCGTCATGTGGGTAAAAGGCACCACTCAATTCGCATGGGTGTGATTTTTGATTGTATAATGGACGTCAATGGGTTTGTGATCTTACTGAGACCTTGCCCAATAAATAAATCCCTGATGTCACATTTGGTTCCATTTGTACAGAGATCTGTAAAGGTCCATTTGATTCCTAACTATGGGGACCCCCTGGAAACCTCAAGGAGTCCCACTGTTATGCGAGTTGTGTTACTAGGGTTAAAAAAAACGTAGGCAACCCATCAACTCTCTATGAGCTATTATCATGTTGGTCCAGCCCAATGACTCCGCTCAAGTGTCCTTTTGATGTCTACCTGACCCCGAAGAGACGGGGGAGATTGGAGCGGCGTGACCTTTGAGCAGCACTCCTGCTTTTAAAAGGGGTAAAATGTCTGGCAGATGCAATTGTGGATGAAGGAAATGGTGGATTTCTCCTGCCCTAGATAAATAGAGCGAGAGTGTGAGGTATCTGTACTGTACTGTTTGCTCAGGCGACCTGGAACACTAAGAGCCGCCACAAAGCTTTCATTGATAAACTTTGTTGCTGAATAGTGTCATAGAAAATGGGGAAGGGGGGGGTACCCTGAATTAAGGCACCATGCAAGCCTTTTAACGGTTTTTTGGCCTAAATCCTATGCGGGAGTAAGATAAACTTCAGTTGGAAGGGGCTGATTGGAGAATGTTTTACTTGCAATAAAGTCGGACCCACAGGGACCCGACGCCGCTGCTCAGTTGAAAACCCGGTTTTGCATATGAAAACCTTAGGCTGTTGCGAACCGTAGAAAATGGCCTGGGACAATCTTGCACAATGTTTCGGCACTGAATAACACTTGTGTTTTTGTATGTACCCGGGAGAAGGCTGATTAGTCTCCTTGATTATTCACGTATGATAATAGCGCCGGGGTTGGAGTGCAACTGCGAAAAGCAGCTGGCAGACACGCCATTGTCATTCAAATGAATGGAGCCGTATAGCCGTCCGTGGACTCACTCCAGTCCTTGGAGGTCCAATTAATATAATTTTTCAAGCACGGACACCCATCTACACAACGGTCGGACCAAAAGGGGACGGGGGGGAAAAGTCAGCCCGCGTGGACGGATTCCATCCCGTTGCCGTTTGTGTTTCGATCTCCGAGCCATAAATGTCTGTAATTAGTGAGTCAGCGGGCCCACAGGAGCAATCACACACTATCACAATGGTGGCCATTCTCCAGCGCACACAAACACACAAACACACACAAAGACCTGATTTGACATGCTTGATAAATTCTCACTCACCAGATTAGTCCGACGCGTTCTCTTGCCGAGATGGCGTGAAACCTAACACCTAGCAACCCCTGACCTCATTGTACAACTTACACATCTACTACACACATACACATTGTACTACTTAACATCTACTACACACATACACATTGTACTACTTAACATCTACTACACACATACACATTGTACTACTTAACATCTACTACACACGTACACATTGTACAACTTACATCTACTACACACATACACATTGTACTACTTAACATCTACTACACACATACACATTGTACATCTACTACACACATACACATTGTACTACTTAACATCTACTACACACATACACATTGTACTACACATTGTACAACTTACACTAGTACACAGTACACACATACTCATTGTACAACTTACATCTACTACACACATACATATTGTACTACACATTGTACAACTTACAACTACTACACACATACACATAGACTACAGTAGGGATCCGGAACTGGAGGGACCGGATCCAACATTGAGGAACCGGCATCGGCATTTTGCAACCGTTCCACAACGTTTTATTTCAAGGACCACCATAACTCTGTGTTAAATTAAGAGGGAATCGTCGAGGAACCAGAATCGTTAAAATCTTCCCAACCCTAGCCCACACACACACACACACACACACACACCTGAAGGCGGCCCTACTGTAATAGGTGGGATGCGGAAATTGCTTCATTACC
Source organism: Protomyctophum parallelum (assembly GCF_964188405.1). Taxonomy (NCBI): domain Eukaryota; kingdom Metazoa; phylum Chordata; class Actinopteri; order Myctophiformes; family Myctophidae; genus Protomyctophum; species Protomyctophum parallelum. The sequence goes on from NC_139718.1 coordinate 15,320,323, forward strand.
ACAGAATGGGCTCTTGTGTAAACAATGCATATTTCTGGCAACTCGGCAGCTCATTGAGGGAAAGAAAAACACCGTCTTTGTAAATGTGTCTTTTCTTCCCTCCGAGGCAGCGGGGCACAAGGAAGGCAGTCTTTCTGCCCAACCAGAGCGGCTCGGCCAGGCAGAGGAGGCTGTGTTGACAGCCATGAGTTTACTCATGGAAAAAAAAAACGTACAATGTGAGTTCTGTTCACCGAATGACTTTGGAAACCAGTCAGCGGAGAACAAAGCTGTCTCAGTCCAGCTGCCCTCTGCGGGTTTTCTGGTCCGTCCTCAGGTTGTATAAAGTTGCTCCGCAAAGGGGACACATCAGGGCCCGTCTCTCTCTCACGTAAAGCTGTGGGGGCCTGGCCCTCTGCCCACCAGCAGTTACAGCTGAGAACGTCCGCATTATTCCCCTATGTGTACCCGGCCCGCGCATGCATGCGAGTGTGACTGTATATACTGTAGAGTGTGCTGTGCGAGATGGAGGGAGAGAGAGAGAGCAAGGCTATAGAGCTGCTCTCGGAGAGCGCCGAGGCCAGAAGGCGCAGACGGGGGGGGTCACAGGGGAGAAGTACACTCAGTAGGAACTTCACACTGTGGTTAGAATGGCCAGGCAGCCAGGCAGCAGCCAGCCAGCGTCCGTCCGTCCACCCCCCGTCCCCACCCCCTGCAAACGCCTTGCTCTCTCTCGCACCGTGGCTAAATATTTGCAGACGAGAAAACGTGATCTCTGTGTCCCAGGCAGCGCTCGCTGCTGCCGCCGCTGCAGCAGCTGTGAGAATGCGGGGTGAGCGAGTTACTTGAGCACGCGTGCCTGTATGTATGCATTCACGTGAACATACGTCCATGTGTCTGCAGTACAGTACAGTACTGTATGTGTGCATTTATTGCGCGCGTGCATGTATGTACACGAGTGCATGCAGGCACAGCATCACATGTGTGCTGTCCCTGGAAACACACCCATTTCCTCTACTGTCAGATGTCCAATGAGATTGGGCCAGTGGAAAGTGAGGGCTGATCTTGCAGATGAGGCTGAAAGGCCTCTCCAACAACAGTATTCTGACACCGCTCCCATTGTCTGTAGGGTCTGTAGATCTGGCACAGAACACATGGGAAAACTGGTCTGCTCCCATATATATATATATATATATATATATACACTAGAATTTCTGCCGCGCACTATGGGAAGAAGGAAATTGCGGGAGTTGACTCCACATGTAGTAACGGATGGGTTATTAGTTATTATTATGTGTCCTTATTAGTGTAGTGTAGTGTAGTCAACACGTCAATCCACCATTAATAACAAATAGCAAAATACGTGTGGAGTTGCCATCAACTGAGGGACAGCCAGTGGACAGAAGAGATAGGTATCTGTCTGAACAGGGTCATTAAGTTGTTTGTTGTTGTCTCTGTGTGCGCAGTGAGTTGTCTCTGTGTGCACAATGTTGACTTTTGTTTTGTTGTATGTACGCTTTGGCAATGTAGAACATATTTATCATGCCAATAACGCCTTTTGAAATTGAGAGAGAGAGAGAGAGAGAGACGCACTGCGAAAATAGCTGCTCTTCAGATGAACTCAGATCATGTCATACTTGAGAACCATCACTCAAACCTTCCTGCTGGTTAAGGTACGAAAAACAAGTCTCCAGGAGACCTGGGCTGCAGGCAGCTGCTTAAGAGATTATGGGATAGGCGATGGAGTTATGTAAGCATGCTGGCACACGGCAAAGGTTTCCTTTCAGGCATAAGAAAAGGGGACAAGAAAAAGATGATGATAGGAACAGTGGGCCTGGCGACCAAGTAATAGTGGTTACGGCTGCGGTGATCAGGGTTGGTCAGGGGCCGTGTTTAGAGGCTGGGAGTGATCAGGGTTGGTCAGGGGCCGCGTTTAGAGGATGGGAGTGATCAGGATTGGTCAGGGGCCGCGTTTAGAGGCTGGGCTGCGATGATCAGCGTTGGTCAGGGGCCGCGTTCAGAGGCTGGGAGTGCGTTTGAGGCTGCTTTCAACTTGGTCTGCTAGAGTCTAAGGCACAGGTTTATCGAATGGAGCTATGCAGGATGAACTCACCTTGCAGGGCCTGAGGCTTCGTTATGGAGTGGACATGTATGTCTTGGCCTCTCCTTGCATGCCGGTCGGCTGGCTGGCCGGTCGGCTGCCTGCCTGCCTGGCTAGCCAGCTGGCGGACTGGCTGGCAGGCTGGCTGGCTGGCAGGCTGGCTGGCTGGCTGGCTGGCAGGCTGACTGGCTGGCAGGCTGGCTGGCTGGCTGGCTTGCCGGCCTGGTGGTTAGTGGCTGACCGAGAGCTGTTAGTGAGCTGACAGGGATCCCAACATGCCTCACGGGGAATCTCTTTGTCCAAACTGCCACACAAGCTCTGTTTTGTTTCCTCTTTGAAATCGCTGCCGCCTCACCAAACACACACACACACACACACACACTGGGAAAAGGGCAGATTCGCCAGGGCGCAACGGGGCCACAGCTTCCGCAGGCGACGTGCAAACACCCAGCACTGAGACATCTCGCACCCCATGCCAGCCAGTGGTGGTCTGGCTCCCCCCAGTAAATAGCCCTGCCACAAAGAAGCTGCAGCCAAGCAGAACCAACAGTCTATTCACAGGGGCCGGGGGGTTGTGGGGGAGGGTGGGGCAGTTTGGGGGGGTGACAGATGCAGCCAGGCAAGGCCGGAGGTGGCACAGGTGGGCCAACTGCTCTGTGGCAGGCCCACTGTTCTGCATCATGGCGGGCACGGTTCCCGTGTCTGACCAAACCCTCGTGAACTTCCTCATCCTTGTAATGGGCTTCTTTAAACGTTCTCCACTTAAGTACTTCTAGTACTTCAGTATTAACCTCTTGAGGAGCTTGGCTGAGCTTTAAACCTGCAACGCTTTGGACAGTTAACCTGACGGGGGCATAATAATGCTGTGGCTCCATTTTGGATTTCAGGTGAAATCAGTCACAGGTGATGGCGCATTCTATAACTTATGACGCCAAGGGTTCAGAACAATCCGATCCGCCCCATGTTCTTCCGGGTGCAGTACTTAGTTTAGACAGTTTTTGGTTTAGACTAGTCATTGGTTAGACCAGTCATTAGTCCTACATTTACAATCTATCTCAAACCCTCACCCTAACCCTAACCTCCCACGAGGCAGCACACCTAAACCTAACCGTAACCCATGTCTAACCAATGCTATGTCTAACCAAAGTATGCCTCCCGTTCTTCCATTATAATAAAATAGAATTAATATATTTAAAAGAATATATATACTATGTGAAATAAAATGCACGAAGGTGCTTCCTAATTGGCCTACTGGCAGCGGACACAAGAAACTTGCCATCGGTCCAGCGGTTTGCAAGATTATCCCTGGACAAGCAAACACACACCCTCTTATAAATGACTCGCCATAAAAAAGCACAGTAATGGCCTGAAAAGGAGCTTGAGACATTCTGTTCACGGCTGACTGTCAGGATGTAGAAGACATTTTTAGAATCTGATCTCAGGTCAAAATGGGAGACTGAGACTATTTTGAGGCATGGCACGAGAGACATGAATCAACTTCATGGGCAACTCCCCCAAAAGCAGAGGAAATATGTAAATCACAACAGTGAGAAGCTACCAAATGCTTCCCCAACTCAGCCCAAGAAGCTGCCTTTTCAAAATGTCTGGCAATACTCCAATACGTATCTTATGCCTTATGAAACACCATCCTATGTAATACAAGATGACCATATTACTGTCATATCATAGCTCCTTCTGACATGGCGTTTAAAGCCTGGTGATCACAGCCTCGGAAGCATACGGAAGGTCATTTGCAGGTGATCAAACACCAGTGGCGCCGTCGGGGGGTAAAAAGTGCGGGGAGATTATGTGTGTGTGTGTGTGGGGGGGGGGGGGGGGGGCGTACGTCATGACTCACATTGTTGTGTATTAGCCCGTTTGACCCCTTGATCGAGTTGAGACTAAGAGAAACTGCAGTTACTACACGTATGCATGCCAATACACGACGACTATTGCGCAGCAAGATTGAAACGGTGCTAGACCATAGCATGCACCAGCGCCGGTCGGAAGGAAAAGAAAAAAAGACAAATAGTGAGGGGACATTCAGACCCAAATGACACCGCTGATGAGGCTCAAGCTGACAACAAAATCAAATCAACAGAACCAAGCCAAAACAGAGAGGGGGGGGGGGGGGAGGGAGCTGAGTGTACCAGTGCGTGAGTCAGAGAGAGAGAGTGTGGTGTTTTGACAGAGAGAGTCCCAAGCCAAACAAACCACTACCATGTGTGTGTTTACAAGCCCGGAGTGCATACAGGGGATGCTATGTTCAAATCAATGGCTAGAGGAGGGTTGTCGGAGTGGTGCTACAAGCTCTGCCTTAATTTCTTGCCGCGTGTGAAGAGGCAGCATGATCAGTGTCTCTCTCACGCTGAGGGGGAGTCAGGGGTTGCAGTATACGTAGGCACACCGCATGTATGCACGTACGCACACGCTCTAGGCCATCCATCACACGCCGAAGGAGCATTCTTCTGACGCAGCAAGTGGTTTAATAACCACTTGTTTCCATGGGACAGGGATGGGCGGATGCTCGTTTTGCTCACCGCCACTGCAGCGTCCAAAATGACCCCGCCACTAAGCTAATAAGATCCTAACCACACAGTCCCCGCAGTCTGGTCATAGAGGAAGGACCGACTGATAATAGACAATGGGAGATTTCTGCCCAGACTTCTAGATAAACAAGATAATTATCACGCGCGTTCACGCACGCACGCAGGCACATGCGCAAGCAGATGCAGACAAGACACATGGGCTCATGTGTTGGCACATGAGTGGTGGCACACAAATGCACATGTATACACATCAGGGTTCAAGCAGGGATCTGTGCTTTGGCTTTTGATACCCCCCCCCACCACCCCCGCCATATGCGTTATCCCTGCTTCAGGTCAGACTGAATTCAATACGTGCACAACCCGTGCACTTCCTTTTGGGAAAAGCAGACTCGGATATGTTTGATATTTATGTTTGATAATATCCCAATTCAACAATTTAATTAAAACTTTGTTAACCCCAAACTGCACCAATGATTCGCCATGCAACTCCTTGCAACCAAAGGGTACAGGCTTTAGTTTAGACATACTTTGGTCCGACTGTCCGATTAGACTGACAACCTACCTCAAACCCTATAACCTAACCCTAACCGCAATCACGGGAGCAGTGCATGTTCGACCACATGTCGGACCGTTGTTTCCGCATGTCGGTCCCTTGGTGTGTCTAATCCGCGTGTGCATCTCGCAACGAAACGGTTGTGAGTAGTTTCATGAAACCATTATCCCCAATGGCAGTTGCATTGAGTTGCATTGAGGTGCAGTACTTTGGGCCTAAGCATGCACGTGTGCATGAGTGTGTTGTGCGCGTGTGCGTGTACCCACACTGTGCGTTAGTGGCCTCTTCCTTAATGAGAGGCCATCAGAGAGGGCGGGGGTGTGAGAACGCATAAGCTGCAGAAAAATGTTGTTTACGGTTTTCAGCACTGTGCGTTTATATGTCATCCTCCTCTGGACTCCGGCTTGGGAACGGTAGGAGTTACGGAACATACCAGATTCACAGTATATGTATCATGACTGACGGTCTTCAGCCAAACACTATAATGTACCAGGAACATGCTTCCTAGGGGGATTTTCCCAGAGCAAACAGCTGAGTGCAAACATCCCGACTCGGAGCCAAGAACTAACTGTAAATGCTCTGTAACTCTATGTTGTTGTGCTTTGCAGAGCTCATAATCTCAGACATTTCTTTTCCATGGCATTTTGCCAGCCACAGTCAGCTACTGCACTGTCTATCCAAAGCACCGCACTTCGACTGAAATGTCGCCAAATCACGTAGAGGGAGAACCTTTTTTTTTTGGGTCACATGGCCTGGAATGGGCTCGTGTCGAGCTGAACAAATTTCCTCCAGAACTTCAGCAACGTGCCGTGAGTGAGTCCAGATTAGTTTTTCTGGCATGGGGAGGCTTGTTGAGTAATAAAGCAGATGAAACTTACCAAACGTGCGCACACACACGCGCACACACTCACACTTAATACACACACTACTATACTTTTGAGGTTGACAGCAATTTTTACACAAACGGACTCAAAAGCAAGCTCACGTCTCGCTGCACTGCATTGCGAGCTTGTCGATTGCCAATTCTTGTTGTGCGATACCGAAACTAAGAACAAATCTGGCCTAAATCTAACTCTTAACCATAACCGCAACCTAAACCTAACCTCTAAATGCCTAATCCTACGAATCTATCCTCATTTTAAGCCTAATTCCCCAAATCTCTTTTAACCAACCATTTTATCTTGTGAGGAGGACCAGGAAAATTGGCCTCCTATAGAATGTGTATTTCTCAAATTCTACTATACTTGTGGGGACATTTGGCCCCCACACAGGTTTAGTAACACAAGTATGCGCACTCTGTACACACACAGAGACACATGGACACAACGTTTACAGAGAGTTTACTTAATGGCACTATCCTCAAATATGATCTTATTCTGTAAATGTCAGTCTGGGAGCAACCTCCACTTCAGGACATGTCCATCTCTCAAACACCTCGCACTCAACAGAGTGGAACAAATTCCCCCACAACAACAACAACACCACCAACATTCTTCCCTTTAGAAGTGTCAATCAATGAGACGGCTAAGGGAGATGGGGTAAACACACATTCTTGTATTCCACTTTCTCTGAAGCCCCCGCATTTAAAAGGACGCCTCGAGCCGAAACGCTGCGGTGCCAGACCGCCTCGCAAGTTGTCTTATCTTCTCTGGTGTCACTCGTGGGTTTTGCTCACTGCTAACCTCTTGGCAGAGGGCGACCATTCGTCTGTCTGACAGGCTATACAGTTAGCATTCGTCTGTCTGACAGGCTATACAGTTACGAATTAGACACGCAGCACTTTGTGTTTTTAGGACCCCCAGCTCTTCATGTCTCCATCCACAGTACAAGCAAATCTGTCTCTTTTAATGGACACGCTCTCCCTTCTGCTGCTCTATCCGTCTCTTCACACTTTCTCACTTTCAGTCTCCCTCTCTCTCTCTCTCTCTCTCTCTCTCTCTCTCTCTCTCTCTGTACACCGTTCTCACTTCCGGAATCATCAATCTTACGCTTTCCCTCTTTTTCCCACTCATTCTTTCCATCAGCTTCGCCTCACTGTCTCTCTCTTTCTCTCTCCCATTCACTCCAACCCTGCTCTGGATGCTGGCAACTTGGCATAGGAAGTGCAGTGGACCACACTACAGTACGTGCCAGGCCCCTATGGCCCTGTGACTTTTCACAGGTAGTGCCGACTCTCAGCATGACTCCAGCTGCAAATGACTCATCGGCGTGTAAATATTCAGGCACGACGGTGCATAAGCTCAAGTATGCACTGTCTGGGTAAATCAGATTAATATCATGCTGTGTTCTACTCAAGGTGATTTGTATCGGGCGCAAAAGCCTATGAGCCACAGCAGTTAGAAGTAGTATACTTTATGTCAATGTTTATATTCCACATGGAACCCAAATGGAAAGATAAAATGCTGTTATGTAAATGCCATACAGCGAGGGTGAATCTATTTCAGATGCTGATATCAATCTCCCGTATCTCAAAACGTAGCTAAATGGCTTTGCCAAGCATTTGGCGGTTGCCACAGTCAATTGTATAGTTGCGAAGAGGGGGTCATTTGAAGGTTATACCTGCGGCCTCCTGGCACTGGCTGCGGTTGATGTAGGAGAAGTGATGGTGACAGCTCTGGGACTCGCACACGCAGCCCGACGCTGTTAGGTTACATCCAGAGAACATGCACGCCGGGTTGGACGGCCCCACAAACTTCTCCCTGTGCCTCTCCCGGTGCTCGTGTCTCCGACCCTCTGGAAGTCAGATGCAGGCACGCACACACGCACGCACACACACACACACACACGCGCACACACGCACACACACACACACGCCACAGTGATCGGTGAGTCACAGACAATGGCACCACAGAAGAGTGAGTGTGGCGGCACTAGACAAACCCTGAACATGTGTCATCATCACTATGATTTGTACTTCGCATTAGTCACCTAAAGAGCCACATCTGCTGTGGATTAACTACTCTCAATGGATGGCATTCTTCCCCTTCTGTCTAACTGGAAGTCTGTGCCTGGTGTTGTGTGTGTGTGTGTGTGTGTGTGTGTGTGTGTGTGTGTGCGTAGTAGTACCCTTCAAACACTCCCAACGTCCGTTGGCCATCTAAACAACGTTGGCCAGGACATCGATATGACGTCTATCGGTGGGGGCTGACGTGTAATTTCTGTTGATGTCAGTAATTTGACAGACTTCGTTTAAAATGATAAATTGCCATCTCTGGAGTTTTTAAGAGATTGCACAATTTCAAAACATATCGTTTCACACAATAACGGTATTGTATCTGTATATATTGCATCACGGGGAGGAGGGGATGGGTCCGAAAGTGGTCACTATTGAATTGATGATAATGTCCATCGGTCTCTCAGTCGCAACGGCGGTTTACATATTGTTTGATCGGTACATTGTTGCGCGCATTTGTGCGTGCGTGTGTGTGTGTGTGTGTGTGTGTGTGTGTGTGTGTGTGTGTGTACTTGGGGGAGCACCCACCTGGTTTACTGGCCTTCAGGCAGGTCTCTTGGTCTGGATAGGTGAAGGAGCCCAGGCAGGAATGCCGCGCGTCACACACACACTGACCCCCGGCTCTGTCGCAACCTGTCATCAAGGGACAGCGTTCGTCCTCCAAGCCCGCTTCCGGAAAGTCAGGGAGCGCTGTTGGAGGGAACGAGGAATGACAATATTATGGACACAACATCTTTTCGGATGGGCATCTGTGGCCAAATTACGTATCAATTCGGGGCGCCCTTGACATGAGAACAGTTTGAGAACAACAACCACTGCTTTAGGGAGCGCTGTGTGCTAAAGGGAGACCACATAACGCTTGGCTTCTGTTGCAACACATCCCACACGGAGGGATCATCATTACTGAAATGACCTAGAGCAGAGCTGCTGGCCTGCCTCCGTGTCGTGCAGCGCTGCCTCGGCCAGTTGAGTCCATTTGTTTGCTTTTGTCCCACAGTGTGGGGGCCCTCCCAGGGTGTCCATCTGCTCCAGTGCAGAGCTCCTCTCCTCTGCTCAAGGTCAATTGCGCCATACCTCACTTACACCAATGCATTACAACCCTCGTTCTGGCCTGTTGAGCTTTTAAACATGAGAGCTTATGGTGGGAGAGAGTGGGTAAGGGGGAACCCCCCTCACCCTCCCCCTCCACCCGCCCATACCAAATGAGTTAAATAACCAGCACATCCCGGGGAGCGGAGGATTAAAAAAGAAAACCTCCCCGTCCCCCAGTATCAGCGGCCACGGTCTCTTTCACTTTGTGTACATGCACAAACGAGCACACACATAAACACATACTATATGTATATACAAAGAGTTCAGACACCATTCCCCACTGACTCTGATTTAGGACCCTGGCACGGTGGTCAGGTTCATTGCCCGTCTGCTGGCAGCAGGCCAAGACACAGTAACACCAAATAACCCCCCCATACACCCCCACCCAACCAAGCACTTATAGCTGTTGGACCTCTTTCTGTCCACGCAGGTTTGGAACTGCTGTTGCTTGCCCTTGAGACCCTAGACCAGGGGTGGGCAACTTTGACGATGGAGAGGGCCACTATATTTCCACACTCAACTCCAGTGGGCCACATTGCATATTACTGTCGTAGCAAAAAATTGCCGATCTACAAGCTCAAAACGCGTCACACTGAAACGTGTTTTGAGCTTGTAGATCAGCTATTTTTTGCTATATTTGAGTTGAAATCCTGAATAATTATTTGCCATCTTTTCATTAAATCCTAAAAAGGAACCTTTTATTTTATTTCAAATGCCTGTAGTTATGTTAACTTTATGAACTAAATACAAATACATTGGACATAAAAAGTAATTAGCTGACATCAATAATATATCAGTATTCTGATATTAACTTGCGGGCCGCATTAAGTGATGGTGGGGGCCGCATGTGGCCCCCGGGCCGCCAGTTACTGTGTGTATGCCCCCTAGACCCTGGTTCTGATCAAGGTTCTGATTTTGCCCTTTAACCCATTAAGACCTGAGGCCGATTCTAAAAATGTCTTTAAATCTTTTCTAAAAATAAAACGTATGTTGCCATCAGTGGTTCTCAACATTTTCATGTCAAGGACCCCCAAAATGATATGTATTTGGCCGCCGACCGCCATCTCAAAATATTTAGTTCCAGGGAGCTCCCAGAAGCAAATATTTGAGTTAAAACAATATTAAAAGATTGACACACATTTTCTTTAAAAAAAATAGCAGATCTACAAGCTGACACACTATAAGCTTGTATAGCTGCTTTCTTTTAATAGCCAAAGAAGAACCAATGTGCTATACCGTATAGCACATTGGTTGATGCTTTCCGGGAGTTTTTCGTTGCCACTGTCAGTGTCGCCACATGCTTGCCCACTGGGGGACATTGGGTCTCTGCTCTATACGTAATGTGTATCGAGACATCCTTGTTGTGATTTGGCACTATAATAGAATAGAATTGAATAATTCAATGATAGACAAACAACATTGCACAGAAAGACTCATAGCATTATCCTGCTACTAAAATAAATCAATTCAAGTAGTGTCTGACTAAGTGAGCGACGACGGTTCCGCAGAATCAGAATCCCTTTCAACAACCGTGAGCTAGCTTGGAGAAACAACAATGGAACGAGTCAAAATGATGGCGTAGGAAAGGAATGCCACAGCTTTCCTTTTAAGTACTGTAAATAGTAATAAAAGTCACATGCTTTGATTCCTAATAATCCAAAACAGATATCATGTTTTGGAAGAAACTTGATGTTTGTTTTCTGTTCAGGAGGTACTAGCTTAAACCAGAGTGACTGCGAAAGCTGCCATCTTATGCAGAACAGCAAACAGTTATTTTATTCTTGCAATGCTCGGTTCAAGGTTGTGTGCAACTTGACTTATGCCCTGCCTATTTCATAAGACTGTGTCACATCACGTCACAAAAACTGCAGATGTTCACAATTTCTTTCATTTTAGATTTGTTTTTATTGTTTTCCAGTGTTCGCCTATAATAACATAGACCCAAAATAGGGAAGCCAGGTAACTAGATTTCAAGGGCTCAAGGGCAGCTTGGCAAAGTTGGTGGGCAATGTAGATAATAGTACCAGCAACCTTTCATTCACCAGTTTACAGCTACTGTAGAATACAACCTCCTGTCTGTGCCAGGGATTGAACCAGCAACCGTTTAGTCACTAGCGGCCTTCTTACATTGAGGCCAACCTGGCTGCCACCCCAGCAGACACAGTGGGTGAGAGGGTGATGGTCCCTATGGCATAAGACAGCCCAGCTCAGGGAAGTGAATAGGAAAGCGAAGGAAGAGTGGGTGACAATAATATCTTTGCCATTGAAATGTTGTCTAGAGTCTGTGTCTGTCTTAGGCTCCCCAGACACACTAGCACTAGACAGTCAGAACACAAGAGCCTTTTCAACCCCACCCCCATCCTCCCACTCCACCTAGGCAAAACGTTCTCCATGATTTCCCTTTCACCTTAAAATGATCCTCACCTCAACATTTTTTCCACACCGAGGCCTTCCTGTGCCTGCCTGGGAGAGTATTTTCATTGAGAAGGTGGTGGTTGTCTGTGTGGGGTGCTAAATCTGGCATGCAGGAGAAGGAGGGGGGTGCAGACATAATAAATGAATGATTATGGTTGGGGGGTGGGGGTAGTCTGTTATTATTAGCTAATGATTACTTTGAACTTAGAGAGAAAGAAACCACCATTATCCTTTTGTGTCAGCTGGGTCTAGTATGGCTCGACCCTGATCTGATCTAGGCCAGGTTCGGTGTGGTGTGGTCTGGCCAGGTCAGATATGGTCTGGACTGGCTCCAGTTGTTTCTGGCCTGGCGAGGCTCTCGTTCTGGGCTCTGCGGGCATGTCTCGGGGGACCCCCTCACTCAGCCACGGAGACTGCTTGTCTTGGCATCCAGTGCCAGGATGAGAAAGCTGACCTCCGAAGGCCCCCCTGGCTGATAGCGAGCTAAAAAGGAAGTCTTTGAAACATTAGATAATGCTGTAGGAAGGAGGACGGAGGCGTAAAGTGGACAGCGCGTCCGGTCCCTTTAGGACAGACAGTCAGTCAGGTGGTATGTTAAGTGGCCCTAGAGCGGGGCGAGTGTGTGGGAGGGTGTCGGAGGACGGGACCGAGAACGCAGCGAAGAACGTCAAAATGAAGCGTCTTGCTACTATAGCTCGGCGGAGTGGAAAGATAGCTGGCTGGGTGTGATTATGGTGAGGGAGGCCCAGGATGCAACGCAGCACTAGCTGATGTTTATAGTCGCACAAGGAGATTAATAAATAACTCTCCCTTGATAGCAGGAACCGACGGTGACAACAAGACACTTGAGAGAGGCAGCAGCGTCCGCCTGCCGCATGACACTTTCACTTTCACTTCAACCATGTTAGGGAATTCCTGTTTCCTATAGTTTTCTTTTGCTATTCCAAATCCACGACTTCTCCACAAATACATGTCATCACATCACAATGTTCTCCCTTTCACTGAAAGTACCAAGCGCCTCCTGGTTCACAATGCTTGTTATGTCTCCAAACCTGACACCTACTCTATGCCATATATTGACCAATGACCAGTGACCACCCAGAAAAAGAGAAAGTAAAGGCTTTGAGCAGAAAAGCAGGGATCAGAGAGCGGAAGCATTTATTTTAGCCCCTACTCCCTGATTGCGAGCCTAATCACTTTAAGACGTTGGCCCCCGGTTCGAGGAGGGGAATCGTGGATGATCAGCCTCCAAGTTAGCCAGCGGCCTGACGATTGTGGCCCCTGCAAACACACTGGGAGGTGTTGACTTACCCCCACCGAGACCCTTGGGAGGAGAGTGTGCGTGTGTCGGTGTATCTGTGTATGTCTGTGTGGGTGGCTGGGGGGGTAGCAGCATGCTCCAACATCTCGGAGCCATGAGACCATGGGCATGACACAATCGGAAGAACCATTAGCTCTCCTGCCCTATTCCAAAGATGTTAACATGCAGAAAGGCTCCCGCAGCATGGAGGAGATGGTGGTGTGTTCTGTCTTCCAGACCTCATGCAACAAAACCTGTATATAATTTGTAAATGAGGCCCAATCAGCAGTAGCATCTCCTGGGATGCCCGGGGGCCAGAAACTCATGCCCCAAAAAGCTGCGAGCCCCCTAACCCGGACCGCCCCATAGAAGCCAGGGACAGACGGAGGGCAGGGTCAAGGGGGACTGGACGCCCTGTAGGGCTGCTTTCTCTCTCCTCTGGTCCTGTCAGTCCCTTTAAATCACTCTGGAGCTGTCTGGAGACAGTACAGGTGGAGGGGGGGGGGGTCCTTATAAACAAACTACTCATCTCAAAGGGGGAGGTCACTTGCTCCTTCAACTCATTCAGAGACTTAAACAATAGAAATCTCGTACGTCACTTTAACACAGAGGCACACATTTTTTTTAAGCTCAAACACACACACCCCCCCCCCTCCCCCCTCCCCTCATATGGACTACGTTGGAAAATCTTGAAGAAACCTACTTCTGTTTAGAGTGGGATAGGGACTAGCACTGGAGAGACTTTTGCAATGTTTCAGCCAAGCCCTGGGGAGGGGACCCACACAGAACTATAGCCCATTGATTGTGTAATCAATTGCTCCATGCCAAGGGATGGCTTATTTATTTCAGAATCAAATTAAGACTGCATAATGTGTGTGTGTGTGGGAGGGGGGGCACAATTGAACCATTCAGTGTCGGTGGAGGACACAATGTGCAGCACAGTCCCAAGACTTTCAAAAATCACACAAATGAAAATGATCATTTGGTCGATTCAGTGTCTTTTTTTTCCTTTTTTTTAGATGTCTAGTCGAATTATAGAAAAGCGAATTAAAACTTTACGAGAGCTGACGTGCAGACCGTGGTGCCAAGTTGCCAACGGCTGTGTTGCCAAAATTATTGCTATGCTTGTTATAGCTGTACAAGAGTGAGCCTAGTGAGCAGTTGAACATGAGTAGTGGTGGAAAGTACATTTACTTAAGTACTGTACTATACGGTACAATTTGTAGGTACTCAGTATTTCCACTTACTTCTAACTGCATCTCAGAGGAAAATATTGTTTACGCTGCACCACAATTATTAAAAAACTTCAGTTACTATAGTTACTTCAACCCTGATGTTCTGATGATGAAGTCTAGTGGGCAGTTGAACATGAGTCCTCTCTCTCTCTCCCTTTAGACTAGAGAGCTGCTGCATGCATGGGCAGCTGCTCTGTGCACAAGTGGGCAGCACAGCAGTGACAACACTGCATGGCTATGGCTACTATACGCAACTGAATCATGAGGACACTTTAAGCCAGGGATGATGCCCTCAAGACACCAGGACATAAATAATTGCATCGTGTGATTTAATTAATATGTGTTTAACTGTCAACAACTGTGTCATAGCAATTAGGCTATTTTATGTCCAATGCAGACTAGTAGCGCATATCCCATGCATCCGATTCACTGGTATCACAGTATCACTGCATATTTAATAGGACAATCACTGTCCTCAAACGTTTACATTTCAAGGTGTCCCCTTAAATTTCTGACAGTACGCCGTCAGAGTTCAAGAGTAAGTACGGGTCAATTTATTTTAAAAGGAACTGCAGGGTGCCTGTGGAATCCACTTTGAGAATGAAACACTGTGTTCTTCCAGGTCTACTAGGAGAAGATCACGCACCTTTACACACGCCGACCTCGGGGACGACCGCGGCTCCGGTCCTGTTGACGGTGGCGCACGTCAGTCCCAGGGCGCAGTAGCCCAGCTCCCAGCCCTGGCCGCCGCACGGCTCCCATTCCAGCCGCGCGCACAGCAGCCCGCAGCATCCGCACGGGTCCCTGGCCTCGCTGCGGCCACCGTCGCAGACATGCGGCGCTGCTGCTGCTGCTGCCGCTGCTTTGACGGGACACGTCCTGAGATCACATGGCGTGCATTCGTGCGCCTCCAGCGACCGCGCCAGAAACAAGACGTTCAACAGTAACGATGCGACCGAACATTTGTTGAACATATTTTTAAAATGCGTGGATGAGTCTTCTTTTGCCCCCTCCTGTCAAATTATAAGCCACATAAAACTCCGCGCTGTGTCTGTTCTGTTTGACTTTTTAGGCAGACTCCAAACTTACCAACAACAACCCAAAAGAAAAAAGCCAAATATTCTCTCTTCGAAAACCTGATCAAAGTTGTGTGTGGACCTGCGTAGCCTACTGCCTTTGCCTGATCTACAGCAGGCACAGGCTCCACACCACCACCACCAGCACCACCACAGCAAAGTGTGCTGATGCGAAATCACGAGCAGTCAACGTTATGGGAGGCAATATCCAAAGGTTCTTCAGTGCCGAGAGCAGGTAGACAAGACAGACGCACTTCCAAAGTCTAACCTCGATCTTGTCAGAGAAAGTGTGTAGTAGTAGTTGTAGTAGTAAAGTAGTACATCCCAGACGAGTAGTTTTCGGCTCGGTGTGGTGGAGGAGAGAGAGCGGAGGATCCACGTTAGACAGTCAAGCAGCGACACACACGGGGAAAAGCAATGTGAGTCCTAAATTGACATGCATGCATATAGAAATTAGCGGTAGCCCTCCTCCTTGACGGACACACGCACCGACCAGTCACAAGTTGAGAATGGAGGGAGGATTTGAACAGGGATAATATATCGGCAAGCCTCCTTTTTTCCCGTTGCGCAATGAAACAAATGCAACTTTTTATCATCATCTGAAACTAGTCTAAAACAATTATGTGACATAAATTTCGTCATTATTGCGTTTTTTTTTTTTTTTATGGGGGGGGGGGGGGGGGGGGGGTTCAATTATCTTGACAGTAGCCATGACGCAAATGTTACACAAAATCTGCTCTTTAATACAGTGCATGTGCAGAATTGTTTGATTGATTGATTTAATATGTATTAACAGTTTGCAGAAAAAAGCACAGGAAAGTACCTAGGCCTACAGTTCAATACAAAGTCTGCAGTGTTAAGAGGATTTAAACCCAAGAAAACACACTTGTTTCCATTGGGGTCCTTCACACTCAATTGATCAAAAGAAACATTCACTCACTCTGAAATAATTAAGGTCAAGCAGAGGATGATCATTGATAATTTCATATAGGCCTTAATGGACTTTGCTATCAAGCGAATGTACAGCATCCTTTCAACAGCCTCCAGATTGGCCGCATGCAGCCCTTTGTTGTTCAAACAATACAATCACTATATGTCTGTCAAAGCGTTGTAATACACTATCATGTGGCATTTCAACTCTTATCAGTGCTATATATCAGCCAACAGAGGTGTGTGTGTGTGTGTGTGTGTGTGTGTGTGTGTGTGTGTGTGTGTGTGTGTGTGTGTGTGTGTGATTTCTGTATAGTTGCATTGTGTATGGAGGTAAAAGGTTACAATACTGTGCGTGCGTGTGCTGAAGGATGAATGTGACAAACATGTAACATTATGTATTATGTAAGGGTTAGCTCTGGTCCATATAGCTCTAATGTGTTTCATTTACTGTCAACTCCTGGAACTCGCATGAATGCAGACCAGCCTCTCGTCTTTAGCGTAAATAAAAAGAACGTTTTAGCTAATCACAAAAACAAAGGCGGGTTGTGTCATTAGAAAGCCTACTTTCCTTAGTGGACGCACCCCACCACACGTATAAACAACCCGCCTTTGTTTTGGTGAGTAGCAAAAACTTTCTTTTTATTTACGCTAAAGACGAGAGGCTGGTCTGCCTGTAGTTGACAGTAACATAGCTCTAAATGAAACACATTAGAGCTATGGACCAGAGCTAATATAGGGTTAAATCTTGCTCTCGGACTGGGACACTTCGACTCATTGCTGAGAGCTGGAATCGTATCCGGGACCTCTGGAGTCCTATAGGCACCATTCAGCCCATGGCCGCCCCATATGTGCCTGCAGCAGTCCTTCAGTGCCACGAACACACACAGTGTGGGAACATGAAGTTTAAACAATACTTCTTCTTCAATGCAACACAATAACATCAGTCTTGAGTGTGTCCAGTGGGGAAAGTAACTCACTAAACTCTAATCACATTCATGTTGGCCTGGGCTGGGACACACTACTAATGTCCTGCACTGCGGCGGACCGTATATTATGAACGGCATAACCAGGACGAGATGGCGATTAAAAGGTCTGGTGGTGATCAAGAAGTATCGGGGATTATACTTTCCGTGACACGTTTCCTCCTGTGTCAACAACCACATGTCACATGGAAGGACTTTAATCGACAAAGCCATCTTCCCACAAAACAGCACCTCCTTCATGTGCAACATCTGCCTCGGAGCCCTGGTTCCCTCCAACACAAACACAGCATCCAGGAAACCGGCCTCGCAAGCGCGCATAATCAGGCCTCGCGAAAACACAAGCCCTGCTCTTGTCTCCCTCTGCGCCCTCCATCCTCAGGGCCCCCTCCTAGCCCCAACCCCTACCCCGCCATCTCCCCTCAGAGCTCCAGTCACAATGAGCTGACGACCCACTGACCGAGTGACCGCTGGCTGGGCATCCGCTGCTCTCAGACGACTGTCCGGACTGACCGGCACCTTTTGGACAGTTTTGATACTCCTCCTGGGGCCTCCACGCTGGCTCATTTGACTGGCCTTTCAACCACGGCCAACTCGCTGTGGTCAGAAGCCTCTCATGCTCCTATCAAGGACCAGAAGGTTTGCTTTGGCAGGCCAGAGGGACACAGGGTTTTATACACCGTCGCATGACAGAGTGGCGCCGCGAAAACGGCCAATCTACAAGCTCACAATGTGTCGTGATGCGACGTGTTGTGAGCTTGTATTTGCCATTTCACACCACACGACAAAGTATAAGCATGATGTGAACACCCTCTACTCCCTGTTCGTCTCTATCTAGTGCACGTAACAGAGGTCACTGCATGCTAATCTAGAACAACTGAGAAAAACACTGAAGACCAGCTTGCGATGAGGAGAATGTAGGGGATTTTCCAAGAGGAAATCACTTAGGTTCGTATTTGTCAGATGCAGCCAAATTGGAGTTCAACCCTCGTTAATCCCACGAAAACCATATTCCCTCCCTGCCTCACATGTTGAATACAGCGTTGCTTTTGGAAAGCCGCCCTGTTGATAAGTCAGAGCGCCACGTGAAACTTTACAGTGTGTTTTATATTTTGTTGTTGTTGTTCACATCAACGTGGGTTCGAAAACAAAAATGTTGGTGGGGTTGTTGTGTTCCTCGGGCAGCCGGAGCAATGTGCTATGATGTGTTTGTGACCTTTACTGTGTGTGTGTGTGTGTGTGTGTGTGTGTGTGTGTGTGTGTGTGTGTGTGTGTGTGTGTGTGTGTGTGTGTGTGTGTGTGTGTGTGTGTGTGTGTGTGTGTGTGTGTGTGTGTGTGTGTGTGTGTGTGTGTGTGTGTGCGCGCGTGCATGCGTGCGCGTGCGCAATACATGGTGTGTGTGGTGTTGTTTGCATGTGTCCATGGGTTCCAGAACAGGGGAAAAAGGGTGCGGCACTGTCAAAACGTATTCAGGCCTTGAATAGCTGGTGTGTGTGTGTGGTGCTCTGAGTCAGAGGGCTTTGGACCAAATGCAACATTTCACTCCACCAGAGTGTTCTCCTACAACACTGAGGTCACTATGATGACCCCACGGTGACCTCTGGGCCTATTTTGGACAAGTCTCCAGGTGGTCTCATCACCTCCAGTACAAACAAAGAGGAACGTCTGCAGTGCTAACTGCTCCCAACAATCTGCTCTTTTATTGAGACTCTCAACTGTGTGTGTGTGTGTGTGTGTGTGTGTGTGTGTGTGTGTGTGTGTGTGGGGTCCTTATCAGAGAGTGGGAGGTCTATCTGTCTGTCTCTGGCACTTCAGGTTCTGTTGTTACAATTGTCTCCAGTGTGACAACTGGTGGATTTACACCCCTCTGCTGTTGAGGTGGGGTGTGTGTTGCGAGGTGGATGAGATGAGTGTACATGACAGGTTATAGGAGAACAGTACAACACCCCAGCTGACGCACAGACCGATCGAGGACCCTCAGGGGGCTACATATCTTTCTGTGCGTTGAGTGTGTAGTCTGGCATATGTGTGTGTCTGCGTGTGTACGTCATTATGTGTGTTGTGTGTGTAGTCATGACATAAGCGTGCATGTGTCCGACGGCTCGTGCATTACTAACCCTACCCGCACGCGGAAGCCACGGGTTAGTCTTAACCGGCCATGGGTTAGTCTTAACCGGCCATGGGTTAGTCTTAACCGGCCACGGGTTAGTCTTAACCGGCCACAGGTTAGTCTTAACCGGCCATGGGTAAGTCTTAACCGGCCATGGGTTAGTCTTAACCGGCCACGGGTTAGTCTTAACCGGCCATGGGTTAGTCTTAACCGGCCACGGGTTAGTCTTAACCGGCCATGGGTTAGTCTTAACCGGCCATGGGTTAGTCTTAACCGGCCACGGGTTAGTCTTAACCGGCCATGGGTTAGTCTTAACCGGCCATGGGTTAGTCTTAACCGGCCATGGGTTGGTCTTAACCCAGCGGCCATGGGTTAGTCTTAACCCAGCGGCCATGGGTTAGTCTTAACCGGCCATGGGTTAGTCTTAACCCGGCGTCCATGAGTTAGTCTTAACCGGCCATGGGTTAGTCTTAACCGGCCACGGGTTAGTCTTAACCCGGCGTCCATGAGTTAGTCTTAACCGGCCATGGGTTAGTCTTAACTGGCCATGGGTTAGTCTTAACCGGCCATGGGTTAGTCTTAACCGGCCATGGGTTAGTGTGTGCGTGTGCGTGTGTGCGTGTGCGTGTGCGTGTGTGTGTGCGTGTGTGTGTGTGTGTGTGTGTGTGTGTGTGTGCGCGTGCGTGCGTGTGCGTGTGTGTGCCCGTGCGTGCGCATGGAGTGTGTAGACATCAGGGTGTGTGTGTGGTGGAACAGAGTAGTGTACTATACTTGTTGAGTGCCCATTAGAGTGGACAGCGTGCGACACAAACACACACCTGATTACGAGTCCCCGTGCAGGATGTGGCTGAAGCTCTGTCACCCTAGTAAGGACCTACAGTAACTAAGGATCTACAGTATAAGGACCGGCACATGGGCTGTCCGTGGCCCTAGCTTAGCTTATCTCTCCTCACAGGGTGTCAGCCTGAGCCAGGCTTTGCAAAGGTCCAGGCCAAGGGGGGGGGGGGGGCGCGGACACATGACGGCAACGCACAGTGACAGTTGAAAGAGTTCTCCAGCCATTCACATGTCCACTGAATATGGAGCTGCTTGGCCCGCCGGAGCGAAATAACACACTGAACTGACGATGAATGGCTCCGCTCTAAACAGAGAGAGAGAGAGAGAGGCTACGTGAGGTCATCTGTTTCTTATCCACTCTTTGGGCTAAGATGAGTGACCCCAGTGGCACTCATGTGGCCTATAGTCGCTTCTTTTGGGCTTGTTATCATAGACCTGGTTGCTTATTTATCTCGCTAAATCTGGCAACACTGCCACTGAAGTGAAAAAGAGGCACGAGTGCACAACAAAACAACCTCTTCTCGGTTGTTGTTGGGTTTTTTTTTTATGGCAGAGAATGTGCCAGAAATAATGATGAACCCAGCAACAACTCTCTCTTGACACAGACATCTGTACGGCACATTGAGGTAATAAAGATTATGACTTTCCTTTTCCACATAATTACCATCCTAGAGGGAGTGTGAGAGCTTTCATTTCTCACTGTGCGACCCTTCATTTGTTTGGACCACTGTGGTGAGCGCTGCGGAAACATTCGGAGGCTTCCAATAGTACAAATCAATCATCCTGGAGCATAACAGTACAGGGTCTGGGACACTGCAGATGTCTTTGTATACCACTGCCAATGTTTATCTCGCGCATCTAATTAGATATCTCTTTGTCATCTCTTTTATTTGTTATTTTTACCTATATTACTCTGTTTTCCATTCGTGTAGACTGTATTTCTGTGAGGTCTGGTTCACATATGCAGTAACCAAGGTTAAAAGGCTGTATCGTCACAGCAGAGACTATAATGATGGGTTTTTGCCGCCGTGCGGGCTCCTGAAGCCTTCTCCTCTCACTGTCTCGCCGGCCAGCCTCCCCTGAGACATCGATGGACACCGACCGCAGCAGCAGAAGATGATGCGGCGTGGATGATGGCGATACAATACTCAGAGTGCTGGCATGTCCCCTGCAGCAGAATAGTGGTCCTCCTGACTCCCAGTGAGTGACTCACAGCGAAAGGGTTCATTGGGTTCAGCAGCCGCGGTGGCACATTGAAGGCTACTCTGGGAAGTGGTCTCCCAGCAAATTGACTGTTTTCTCTGAAGTAATGGTCAGGGGCCGTGAATCTGAGCGCACTCCGCCACGGCGGTGCACCGTGGTGTATTGACATGTGAATCATTGAAGCATATGAGGTCATATTGGATTGTGTTCTTGCAATGGAGGCAGACATGGAAGAATGGTCATTCTGAACAAAGTGCCGTATATGAAACTAAAGAACTCAGCACTAAACTACCCGATGGGCATGTCATCTAGAGGAGAAAATGTTCCAAAAGTTTTTTTGAGAATATCAGATCTGCAAGCGCACATCGCGTTGTGAGGCAATGCTCTGTGAGGCAATGCTCTGTGACCTTCTAGATAGGCTATTTTGGAGTAGTCAAAGTATAAAACTTGTTGCTTTTCTGTGAAACATTATAGGCCTTCAGTATGTTGCCAGGCGGCCTGTATTGTTATGTCAACCAAATCAAATCATTCTCGCTCCTTAATCGATGTCCTAACCCATGTTAACAGCAGGCCCACGTCAGTCATGACATCCCATACTGCTTGGCTACAGTTGGATTTGATCTAAGCCAAGGGTGGAGTGGTAATGACTGGTCCCAGAGCTTTACACCCTGGGCATAACAGAACCCCCAAATTCTCTGTTTTGCAAAGCTCACATCAACACAATCTGGGTCCTGGTTGGCATCCTAATTTACAGTCGTGGAAAAAAGTACTGACATTTCTTACTTAAGTAAATGTACTGTATGTACAAATACTCTGTTACAACTTACCTACAAGTAGAAGTCCGGAATTCAAAATGTACTTAAAGTACCAAAAGTAGAGTGGCTAAGTGGCTACTACTCATTATGCATAACATGATGTCCCATTTCACAAGTTTTCATATATAATTAAATATCTTTTGAAGGCCTACACTTCTTTTTAGTTTTAGTTTTTTTTAATAATATTATTTTTTTAATAACTAAAGTTGGTTGAAGTTCATCTCACTTCATGAAACACCATATGGGAGAGCGCCATCCTCTGGCCTGAACACAGAAGTACAACATAAACTCACAGACAAATTCTAATTGGCTGGGTCTTTCCTTCATGTCTTGACAGGTATTCCCTCACCTGATATTACACTTCACCGCCAATGACGTGACCATTCCATGGTGAACACACGTAGTTAAGCGGCTAAGTCCAGCATACTTTTAGATTTTGTACGGTATTTCACAATGACAGGTCTCTATCTATCTCTACAGTACTTCGCTGACTTCGACTACAGATAGCACTCACTCGTGTGTGTTCAACGCCCTTTAGCATCCAGTTAGCATGGGTGCATGTGTTTAGGCTAAACCTAACCTCACAGGAAGCCAAGGGTTAGTTTTTACCTGCCACGCTTGTCGGGAGCCATGGGTTATAGGTAAAGCTAGCGTGCGTTGAACGGCCTTTAGCCTACAGCTAGCCTAGCTGAACTACTTTCGTATCGCACCGCAATTTCCGACGGAGGCGTTCCCCTTGCACCCAAACAACACGCTCTCACGGCCGTCTTGAGTGACAGGCAGCGAAGCTGACACGCATCACTGTTTAGAGACCACTCGAGGCGATGGTTATATTTATACATGCAAACGCTGCTGCCTTAAATGTATTATCGGCAGCCCTTAAAAAAGTTAAAGTCCGGAATTTCAAATGTACTTACACAAGCATTGGCATCAAAATGTAGGCCTACTTAAAGTAACAAAAGTAGAAAGTATAGGCCTACTCAAATATGCAGAATGTTTCCCTTTCCCAAGTTTTCAACTCAAATAAATAAAATGTTTTAAAATCTTTTGACAATAGCAGATCTACAAGATTAACTATTTTCAAATGACTGAAATATAGGGCTAAAGTGGGTATAATGTTTTGTAATTCTAATCAAACCACTAACCACTAACTAAAGTGGTAGTATGACCACTAACCAGTAACTAAAGTTTTCAAATAATTGTCGTGGAGTAAATGTATAATATTTGCCCATGAGATGTAGTGGAGTAGAAGTAAAAGTATAGAAAATTGGAAATACTCTGCAGTAAAGTACTCAAAAGTGTAGTTCAGTAAATGTAATTAGTTACTTTACACCACTGCTTATAACGAGCAGATTTGGCAACACTGCTCTGGGCCTCTCAATTCCCCCGTCCCCCCGCCCCATCCTCCACTGGGAGATCCTGTGACCTTGAGGAAGGGGAACGGGCCACTGGGCTTGTTTGACATTTAGAAGTGGCTCACTCGCTCGCCCCTGTCATGCTCCGACAGAACGTTAAGTGGACTTCTCAGAAGTTTTAATCTCGCAAATCTGTGTGTTGATGGCGAATTCCACAGTGGATTGGGAAACTTAAAAGGGCCCTTTTGTGTTTGCCATTCCCACCACAACACCTGCCCGGGCCAGGCCCGTAATCTTTCCCATCACACACAGGATCACACAGCGACCATTGAATTAACGGTGTAAACTTACAGTAGAAGAGTAGAGGTAGAGGGCTTGGCCGTTAACCTAGATTTTTTAGTCATAAACTCTAAAGTAAAGTGGGCGTGGGTGGGAGACATTTATGATGGAGTGTACGCGTGTGTGTCTGTGTTTGTGTGAGCACACGCGTGTGAGAGTTAGAATGTGTGTGTGTGTTTGTGTGTTTCTGAGTGAGCTGTTTCGGTGCAGACATCCATCTGGTAATGGAATGTGGTCTAGGGTGTCAGACAGAATAACTGTCTCCTTGTTAGTTAGGTAAGCACTCTAAAAACATATCATAAAATATCATTGAACCACTGTAAGTCACCATGACATGTGGGACGGACGGTCCGTCTAGACAGACAGACAGACACCTAGCTAGACCTTGATTGATCCCCATAGGGAGTGTCAGGTGTGATTTGCAAATAAACATTTGAAAATTACATGAAATTTATCAAAGCATAATAATAATAATAATAATAATAATAATAATAATAAAGAAATAAAGTATTCCTTCTTGGTGGTCCCGAAACCCTCCTTTCTTTCTTCTTCTTCATTGTCTTGAGTTGACATCGTTGCAGTGTCTGTCTCCACTCCAGATGGTGGACTCTGCTTTCTGGGTCTCTTCCTGGCTACTGAGCCACCTGGGAGAAAAAGAGAGAGAGAGGGAGAGGTTGGAGGAGATGTTGGCAAACATCTGTGGGCCCTACAGAGTATACAGACCTTCTTCATTTTCATCACTGTAGAGTCATCTGTTTCATGTTCTCATGTTGCGATGCCTCGTCTATCTCATACCGAGAGAATTTGTCTTTAGGGGCTTTTATGCAACAGATGTGCTTATAGAATGTATAATGAGTAGATTCATATCTGGCACGGCACCAGAAAGATGGTCATTGATCACAATAGAATGAATAGATCATCAGTCAGTCATATTATTAACAATTATTGTACTGTACATAATGTATCGGATTGTTTTATCTGCCGGAACTCAATCATCGCAACTTAGTTGATCCAATAACAAAGGTTTTGTTATTGTAACAGAACATGTCTGGCAGCTAGTGGGGGAATACTTTTTCCGTCCCACATAATTTTATAATTTCCCAAGGATGGAACAATCATGTTAACAGCATTGTACTGGGGCACAAAAATCTACCATAACCTTAGTACATGAGTGCGGTTAAGACAATTAATAAATAGAGACTTTCTTTTGGAAGTGGTAACCATAATTGTTTTTTAAGTACTTAAAGGGCTGAGGCCACAAACTGATGTGTGACTCATAAATGACCTGTGAAGGAACATTGTATTTTCGGTTTTCGCTCCATTTCAACTCTCTTCATGACTGGATCCTGTTAAATCATGCCTCTCCTGTGTGTGTTCTAGACTAGAAAAGAGAAAAATTAGTTTGCACGGGACCCAAACTTGTGAAAACAGCAGAGCTTGTGGATCTGCTATTTTCACTACTAACGTTTACCCACTGTTTTCGAGGTTGATACCTCTTTGCGTGTGTGCTAGAGTTCACACCTCCGCCTGTGATTGCGTGTTTCCAGGAACTAAATACATTTACTTCTACGTATCTATGTACTTAAGTACAATTTTGAGGTATTTGTACTTTACTTGAGAGTATCTCAGATTTTCAGTACTTTTACTTCTACTCCGAAGTACTTTCAGGGCCAAATATTGTACTTTTACTCCCCTACAATTATTTGACAACTTTAAGTTATATTATAGTTACTTTGTAGGTTTTCATTATTAGCCTATTACAAAACTTACACTAACCACTTCAGCCACATTTCGGCCATTTGAAAAAAGAAAACACAATGCACTGCAATGGGACACGTTGTGAGCTTGTAGATCTGCTATTTTCAAATGATGTTTATGCATTTGAAATGTTTAAACAGAACATTCTGCATAGTGAGCTAGTACTTTCTTTATTTGGTACTTTAACTACATTTTAATGCCAATACTTTTGTACTTTACTCAAGTACATTTTGAATTCTAGACTTTCTACATTGCTGTATATTGATACTTTTATATTGGTACCTTTTCCCACCACTGGTATGTATCTGTGGGCAGGGTGGGGGCAGGGGGGGGATCTCCCCGTGCAGGCCAGGTAGAGGTCCAGATTTACTGGCAGACCTCCACCTGGTATAGTGGAATGTCACAGCCTGTGTTTCAGCTGTAAATCCTGACATAATTACAGTGCCACACACAAACTCAAAACATCGAGGTGAAATAACCACCTTTGCCAGAGCAAAAATGATCACTGTTTAATGTTATGTCTGGGATCCAGATTTACTCTCGTGTGTGTGTGTGTGTGTGTGTGTGTGTGTGTGTGTGTGTGTGTGTGTGTGTGTGTGTGTGTCTTTGCGAGGGCAGGGAAGGAGGGATGGAGGAAGCGGTGCGGTGCGGTGCGGGGGACGACGACAAAAAAGAATGTGAGAAATGTGCACGTCCTCTGACCTCCAGGAGGGTGAAGGGCAGCGTGTTGACATCCTAACCGTGGACGGCTTGTGCATGCATGCAGCCATGCAGCAACGGACGGCTTGGACTAGAGAATATATTATGCAATATGCCTACAGACAGCGAGTAGGCCTACAGGTCAAACAAGGAGGCCAGCTTTATTTTATATAGCCTATCTAACTCTGAAACACAAGTCGGGAATGTTTATGTTTGCCGAACGAGTTGAATAATATATTATAGAGGTAAGGGGAGATGGGGGGCAGAGATGACATCTTTTCCATAAACAGTATTTCTTTATACAGTGCTGCCCCCCAGTGGTAGAACACGGACAGTGGTCACAGTGCATTGCACTCCACTGTTAAACCCCAGCCATGCAGAAAACAGGTGTGATGGAGCCAGACGGACAAAGAAAGACCATTTTGTCCACTTGTTGTGCTTGTTTTTATTTCGGTCTGCATATCCCTGTCTGTCCATATCCACCCCCCCCCCCCATGACAAAAGTGGGCATTGTGGGCAGGAAGCCGGGGACTCACACTTTTATTGGCCGATCGAGTCACGTATAGCCTACTCTTCCTGTTTTTCTCCCACAGCCAACCGCCGACAAACAATGATAGGAAAGGGTTCTGCTCGCTGTCTAGACGGTGGGCTGTCTGTCGGCCGTGTCTGTTCTGATTCATGTCAACAGGTCCTTCCTCTTATTGCAGATCACCAGTCATGACTCACAACACAACCAGAGAGGCCAGGCCAGCCCCCGGTCAATGGGGATAGGCTTTGATTGATATCATGCCAACATTTAAGTAAAGCCAACATCTATGGAGGAGTGGTTCTCAATCTTTAAGGACCCCCCCAATGAACTCCGATACCCTCAAAAATACAACCAAAATTACACTAAAACTCTCTTTCTCTCTCTCTCCTCCTAGTCCGAAGATGGTGAGCTCATTAAGAACCAGATGAAGATCCACACTGGGGTGCACAACGACAAGGTCCAAGGATGACCTGTCAGGTAATTGATTGTGATTTTCAACTTTTGGATTGATTGATTAAATACTTTATTTACAGTTTGCAAATAGTACAGTAGTACGATTATACAGTGGTGTTAACAGGATAACGTAAACCATCCCTCAAGGCTTGTTTCCATTGTGGACCTGTGTATTCAATTCATAGAGGGTTCCCCAAGTAATTGTCCTCAAGGGCCATATTTTGACTAGGGTACCAGGCTGGGGTCACGCAATTCTTTTTTTTTTTTTTCATTAATTAATTAAGCTTAGATAGATGTAGAACAGTGGTTCTCAACCAGTGGTCCGGGGACCACCAGTGGTCCTTGAGGGGGTTCCAGGTGGTCCCTGCAGGCTGCAGCTAAATGATGGAGAGTTGGTAACCAAATGGACCCTTATAGATCCTTAACTCTTGAGTGTAAAATTAATTCATTTTCAGGGCAAGACCCCATTTGAAAAGATATGGCAGGGCTCTAGCAGTGATTCTCATCATTTTAATTTGAAGGATGCCCAGTTTGACATGCATAGGCTACTGAACCCCATATAATGCCATTTATATCTGGGACCTCAATTTATTATAACTTTTATTTTATTTATATCGTAAAATCATTGTCAACCTAACTCTGAGAGAGTACACATGGAACCAAATTATGGACCTGTTATGGTCCATTTGGTTCCATTTGTACACTCTCCATTCTCTGCATTCTGGGTTGAACAAGATCAGTGGAGCTCCCTCTGTGTCCCCTCTGCTCAATTTCTGTTTGATATGAATTATGCCAGGGGTTCCCAAACTTTTTTGGCCCAGGGAAGAATTCTTTCCAGGTACATCCTCGCAACACCGATAAGCATATTTGCAAACTTACATTTAGAAGCCATTGGAACTATTTGTATTAAAACTTTTCAATCAAAGTCACAACTCATTTTCACAACATTTAAGATGCTATCTTAGAATAGATGTAGACCTATTTGACAGTGCAGAAACATAATTGCCTTCCTTGATGCATCAATTAAGCGTCAACGACCATCAGCTAGTCAGTCATAGACACTCAGGCCTAGGCTACTTGTCTCTGGATCTTTTGCAAAACGCACATTTCTTTGTGCGTTTGGGCCTTTCAGCCACACGCAAACGGCATTTTCGGCCACTCAAACAGAGGTTTTTGGAAACGGATAAATAAGTGAAGATTTTCGAAAATATCCGTTTCAATGGAGCTGTGTAGTCATGCGAAACGGAGCTTTTGAGAAACGATGATGTCACCGCTTATTGGCGCATATCATTTTTACTATAATTAGGTGAGAAATGCAGCTTGTGCCTGCATAGAAACTACACAGATATCTATCCATTATTGTTCATGTTTATATATCACTGTTAACAACTTTTAAACTTTTAAAACTGTAAAAACGTTGCAGCAGCCTACACCAACAAGTCTATGCGTCGTGTGTGCATAGCCGCATGTGAAACTATATCTTGCTGTATTTTGCTCTCCATTTCATGGTCATGGTCATGGCAAGGAGAGAGAGAGAGATAGAGGGTGCAGAGAGAGAGAGAGGTGTGAATGGAATCGCATCGTGCGTGCGCATATATGGCACATCTCTCTCATGTTTAGGTAATTAATCAACCTTATATGGAGAGAAAAGTCGAGTCGGGATCTGGAGATTTACGCACAGTGTGACATGCTGACAGACAATGAAAGAAACATATAGGCCTACTTCCACTCACAATTTAGGTGGCTTTTAAAATGCGGTACTTATTCCTTCATTAAAAAATATGATTGGCACCTCATAAGTGTAAATATAAAATCAAATATAATATAGCCTACAATTGAAACCTGCTACTGCAGTGATTTTACCCTGTGTTCAATGCGTTTCTGCGTTTGTGTGTGGACATAGATATCTCTGTCGTATGGCCAGGGATTCTTTCTAAAACGGAGGACGAAAATATCCGTTTTGCAAAGGATCCAGAGTAGTGTGGCCTGGGCCTCAGCCTCTGCAGGGCTCTAACTGAAAGTGACTGCATGGAATCTGTTTCATTGCTATCCAAAGGCCCTTGAATGATGGAATATGATTAAGGATTACTGTGATTATGGTAAACTCACATATCACACATAGCATAATTCACTATTTCGCTATGCGGACTCCACTTTGGGAACCACTGCATTACGCTCCTGACCCCATTTCAGACCAGATTTGCATTTGCAATACTTTGCACTCCACAATGAGCTTAATGGTCAGCTCAGGTATACCACCACAACTAGAGACAAAATTGTACTTTTTTCTCCACTGCAATTATTTACTATAGTTACTTTGAAGTTTTAGATTATTATTACAAAACATACATCAACCACTTAAGCCCTACATTTCACTTGAAAAAATGTTATACTCATGGTACTGTATAAGTAAAATTATATTCGGATGCCAATTATTTTGCTGTGTTACTCAAGTAACATTTTTAATACAAGACTTTTCTAAATTGAAGTAGGCTATTACTTTTAGCTATAGGCCATTACTTTTAGCTTAAAAAAATGATTTATTCAAAAACTGTCTATTAAACAGTTGCAAAGTTGAAACCTGGGATGAGGCTTGTCATGCTGACTGCAGAGGCGTCTCTCTGCCAACAGAGGGCAGAATGACACAGCTGTGAGTGACATGTTTGTGGCGGTCTCCTCAGGCCATGCATGAACCTTTGATAGAAACAAACAAACATTAAATCAGAACTGTGTGTGTGTGTGTGTGTGTGTGTGTGTGTGTGTGTGTGTGTGTGTGTGTGTGTGTGTGTGTGTGTGTGTGTGTGTGTGTGTGTGTGTGTGTGTGTGTGTGTGTGTGTGTGTGTGTGTGTGTGTGTGTGTGTGTGTGTGTGTGTGTGTGTGTGTGTGTGTGTGTGTGTGTGTGTGTGTGGCACACAGGAATTAGGGTTAAGGTGCCTCGTGAAACATGGGGAGATATCATAGCAATTTATGAGACATATTATGTCAATGACAGGACAAAGACACTTTACAGGTCAAAATAACAACCTGCATATTGAACGACAGTGTCCCAATGGTCAGGAGGTGCACACACATCCCAGGCTAATTAAACGGGTGCTCAAACAAAATAAAGAATAAGTCTGCACACCGTTTTGAAAACAAAAAAAACACAACGTTTCGGCCTCTGTGGCCTTCGTCAGGTATATTCTAGGTAATATACCTGACGAAGGCCACAGAGGCTGAAACGTTGTGTTTTTTCCCCGCCTTGGTAAATAAAGTTTTTGGGGAGCTTTCAAAACGGTGTGCAGACAGGTCATTACACACTTTATTCTTTCTTTTCCAATAACAAAGTCATCCTTGCATATCCTTTTATGGAGGTCTGGAGTTTCAGTTCAAAGTCATCAATATCCATGAATGTCAGTCCTGAGCAATTAATGCTTAATTACAGCTTAGGTTTGGCATGATATTTTACATCACTGAACCCAGTACTGTATTTAATTTTTATGATTCTCCTAAATTAATGCACTATTTTATAAAAATAGCACCTCTACAAGAGCTTGTAGATCTGATATTTTGGGGAGAAACATGTACTACTGCCTATAAGGACACTATAGGTTGAAAGTGGTTAAGTCTGTCTGTGGGTTTGATACACACAATAGTTAACTAATGACCCATTTCCTGAAAAGAAACCGTTTTGCACAATGCAAGGTTTTGGACCTGACGTGATGAGGCAACGTGCTGTACTCCCAGTGATGGTGCATTGGAAGTCAACATGCTGTGACAAACCACATGTGGCGTGTAATGGAGTCAGCGCAGGTGTGCCATGACATTTTGTAATTTGCCGTTGACAAACGTTTTGTTTTTCACAAAAAGTCCACCCCGTAATCAAACTTTCCTTTTTCCCTGTTCAACAAGGTAACGAGCCAAGTCTGGTTGAGGTTTTTAAGTTTGCAGCTGCGCCACTTGTAGCATCACAAAAGACTGGTGTGACTGTAAAAGAAAAAAAGCAGTCACCTCATTTAACGTATTGTGAAATGTTGCATCACAGTACAGTAAGTGTGCCTCGACATCCACGACACTAGAGAGCATGCTAAAGTTTCCCATTCATCATAAAAGGCATCTTTTAACATTAACGCTTTGATCTGCACGTCCCTCCCGCGCCCAGTGATGATGACTGACGTGTGATGTCTGTTATACCGTGCACCATACTACTATACACTATACAGTACATGGCACTGACACTGACTCACCTCTTACTTTATTTGACATTTGACAGGGAACTTGTAATAACCCAGTGCAGGCTGCACGGTCGGAGACTGTGTAGGAGACAGACTGGAGACGGAGAGGGAGAGGGAGAGGGAGATGGTGGTGGTGGTGAGAGGGGAGAGGGGGTGTGCAGTAGTAACGGGCAGACTTTCTGGAGCCGGCTCCCACATGCCCTCTTTTCTACCTGTCAGTGCTGCCCAGACCAGGGGTGGGGGGGCACAGGGATACTTTATGGGGGGAAGGTGGTGTGGCTGGGGGGGGCGGGGGGGTGTAGTAAAAACTGGCGAAAAAGGCAGAGAGCGAAAACCGAGAGAGAGAGAGAGAGAGAGAGAGAGAGAGACCACAAAGCCTTGCCTCAGGGCGTCATTTCTCTGTCTGAGGCCTTAGCGTGGCGGAGCGTCCAACCTAACAACACAGTGTCCTACAACACAGCTGAAGACATTCGCTGGCAGACGGCGCGCACATCTGGATTTGTCATAATGAGACGCAGGCGAGCGCTGCACAGACCTGCCAGTGTCTGTCTCTGCTCACTGCAGGAGAGAGGGGGGGGGGGGGGGGAGAGAGAGAGAGAGAGAGAGAGAGAGAGAGAGAGAGAGATAGGGGGGGGAGAGAGAGAGGGAGAGGGAGAGGGGGGAGAGAGAGGGGAGGGAGATAGAGAGAGAGAGAGGAGGAGGGAGAAAGAGGGAGAGAGCACAATATGCTGATAGGCAACCAATGTCAGTGTGCACAAATGGAGCCAAATGGAATCGTCTATTTGGTTCTATTTGTGCACTCTCTGAGTTAAATTAACAGCCAGGATTTTTGTATTGTGATTGTATTTATTGCTACCATATTTTGCATGCATGCATGCACTTGAAGAAAGCCGCTCGTGCAGATAATGTGTATATAAAACACACACACACACACACACACACACACACACACACACACACACACACACACACACACACACACACACACACACACACACACACACACACCGGCAGATATAGGGAGGCTTGGATGTGTTACTATCTGTCTCTCAAAGGGAACGTGGATTACTGTGCTCCTAATCCTATACTACT
Source organism: Protomyctophum parallelum (assembly GCF_964188405.1). NCBI lineage: Eukaryota > Metazoa > Chordata > Actinopteri > Myctophiformes > Myctophidae > Protomyctophum > Protomyctophum parallelum. The sequence goes on from NC_139718.1 coordinate 15,352,893, forward strand.
GCCTATAGGAGAGCCAGCCGTAGGGCTGGGCATCTATCATTACACGGTCCTGTTACACATTAACTGTACCCAAAATACTCCAGTCACATGCACACACGCACACATACGCAGTTACGCACGGGCGTGCACACACACACACACACACACACACACACACACACACACACACACACACACACACACACACACACACACACACACACACACACACACACACACACACACACACACACAGCCATACAGTGGTGGAAAGTACATTTGCTAAAGTACTGTACTTAAGTACAATTTTGAGGTCATTTTACTTTACTGTAAAGTAAAGTATTTCTAATTTTCTGTATTTTTACTTCTACTCCACTACATCTCAGAGATAAATATTGTACTTTTTACTCCACTACAATTTATTTGAAAACTTTAATTGGGCTACTAGTTACTTTGTAGATTTGGATTATTATTATTACAAAACATACATTAACCACTTCATCCCTATACATTTCGACTATTTTCAAAAGACTTGAAATGGGACCTTCCACATGATGAGTTCCCAACTTTTACTTGTAACAGAATATACTTCTACATTGCAGTATTGATACTTTTACTTAAGTAAACGTTTTCACTGCACGCACGCACACGCGCGCACACACACGGACACACACACACACGGACACACAGCTGTGCGACTCGCTCCGTGTGCAGTGCAACAAATCTTTCACTTTTCATCCTCCTTGCAGTTTGCACAATACATACAGAGAAGCAGAGAGACTCGGGTTTCACATTCAGGTTGGACCTCTCCATTGCTCCCCTGGGGCTGTAGCAGTGTTGCCATGTCCGCTTGTTATAAGCCATCTTTGCCTAGTTTTTCTGTATAGCCACTTGTAAATATTTGTAGTTGCGTGTGGTGTTTTTATTTTTTTTAGTTGCTTATTTGGGCTTGTTTCCTAATGTTGTTTAAACCAGTGATTCTCACACATGCACTGACATTTTCATGTCAAGGACCCCCACATTTATGTATTGTTTTGTCCAACTAAAAATATTTTGTGCCAGTGACCCCCATACCAGATTTGTGTCGTTAAAATGTTTAAAAAATATATTACACATTTGTCACTTTTTCCAATAGTTGTCTTGTTAGCCGAAAATAGCCGAACTACAAGCTCACAAACAACGTGTCGCGACTAGCATGGCGATGCGTTGTGAGCTTGTAGATCGGCTATTTTCAAATATCGGGTGCATTGGGAGCACCTGGCCAGTGTTCCCAAGGTGCACTATAAATGGCTGGGCGTTGGCCACGGTCTCTCTCTCTCTCTCTTCCTGATGGCAGCAACACTAGATAGTTTGTCTTTGGTTTGCACCATTCAACACCCCCACACTACACTCACCACACAACCACTCACCTACACTACTGATTTCACTGATTAACACACCCCATATCATGTTGAAGCTTTAAGTTGTTTATATTGTAAATAAATATTGTTTTGTGCACTTTTAAACCGCCGTGTGTCTTCCTCCTTTTGTTATGGCGTAGGAGCCGGATCATAACACCTAGTAGTCGCTTCTTTTTGTCTTGTTTTTATAGATCTGGTTGCTTGTAGCTTTCACACAATATGGCAACACTGGGCTGTGAGAGGAGAGGAGAGGGAGCAGTTGTGGAAAAAGTGCTATTTTGGTATTGTTTTTACTTAAGTAAAAGTATCAATGCTTGCAATGTACAAACACTTTGTTGCGCGTTAAAGTCCAGAATTCTTTAGTACAAATCGGGGCGGTGGTGGCTCAGGGGTAGAGTGGCTGGATGGTAACCGCAAGGTTGCCAGTTCGAACCCGGGCTCCCCCAGAGTTAGCGTCGAAGTGTGCTTGAGCAAGACTCTGAACCCCTAATTGCTCCTGATGTGCTGGTTGGTACCTTGCATGGTTTCCGTCGCCATCGGTGTATGAATGTATGTGTGAATGGGTGAATGTAATGCACAATCTATGTAAAGCGCCTTGGATAAATGCACCATGGTTACTGTATGTTTTGTAATTATCAAAATGTACAAATTAACTACGTTTTAAAATAATTGTAGTGGAGTAAAAGTATAATATTTGTGCACTGAGATGTAGTGCAGTAGAACATTGTTACTGAAAATTGTAAATACTCTGGTAAAGTAAAAATAGCTCAAAATTGTACTTAAGTACAGTAGCCTACTTGTGTGTGGAGAGGGGGAAGGAGTGTTGTGGAGAGGAGAGGGGGAAGGGAGGAGAGAGAGAGAGAGAGAGAGAGTGAGGAGTTGGGGAGGGGGTTACAGAAAAAAAAGGGAAAAGAGATGATGGAAGGAAGGCCCACAAAAACAGTCTGTTTCCTCGTGTGTCAGCTAGGGGCCTGCAGCCTAACCTTATACTGCACCTGTTGTGGAGGCTCTCGCTGGCTGGGGGTGGGGGGAGGGGGGTTGACCGAGGGGTACAGGAATGGGAAGGGGAGAGGGGGGCCCTGGTGTGTGTGGCACCTGTACCGTGGCCCGGACCCAGCTGGGACACGGTCGGCCCGTCACGGACACACTGCCTGCTGCAACACACACACACACACACACACACACACACACACACTGTCAGTATCGCACTCGCTGTGCACCCGATGACCCTGCTGCCCGGACGCTAACCCCAACTGTGGTTGTATGTACAAGACATATTCCAATACTTTTACTTTACTTACTACTCCACTCTCAGATCCAAATATTTTACTCCACTGCATTTATTTGAAAATATTTAGATTTTTATTACAAACCAATGTGAGCTTACAGATCTGCTATTTTCAAAAGATACATGCATACATTTGGAAACTTGAAATGGGACATTCTGCACAATGAGTACTTTTTTTGGTACTTTTGGTAATTGGTACTTTGGTACACTGTGTGTGTGTGTGTGTGTGTGTGTGTGTGTGTGTGTGTGTGTGTGTGTGTGTGTGTGTGGGGCTATGCGGCATCGCCGGCATGCCCGCCCCCCCACCTGCCCATGCAGTCAGATGAGAGTGTAGCTAGGTAATTGGGTAAGTGTGTAATGACGTTGGTCATGGGTATCAGCGGGGTCCAGCCGGGGTGAACGTGACCCCGGCTAAACCAGGGCCCGCTGGGACGGCTCTGGATCTGCTTTATGATGTGGGAAGGGGGAACGCTAATGCGCAGAGTCGCGGCGGTTAGGGATCGTGTTCGGCTTATTTCAGCTCGAGCTGCAGGGATGGCTTTGCAAATGAATTGCTTAGATTGTATCTACTGTATAGCATTTAGTGGGTTCCTGCCAAGGACTACTCAGGAGGAAGAGTAGTTCTTTTTAGTTTTACACAATAGTCTCCAGACGTTGTGGTACTTAACGCATTGCCCACACAGTTGTTTACATATTCTTTAACCGCGGTCTATAGTATACTTAGGGCTCCATTTTCGTCACCGCTAAACCCCTTATCCTAAACTTCTTTGCCTTTTTTTTTTACTATTTTGCAAAACATTTTTGAATAGTTAAAATGGCCAGCCTACAAGCTCACAATGTGTCAATGTAGATTGGCTAGTTGAACTAGTCAAAAATGTTTTTCAAAATAGTAAAAAAAGGCAAAGAAGTTTAGGGATAAGGGGTTTAGCGGTGACGAAAATGGAGCCCTAGGTCCCCTCAATTTTTTTTTTTTTCCTATTCCGAATCTCTTCACCTAAAGTAGACAATCTTCAAGCTCACAAACTACACGTTGTGAGCTGCTACTTTTTCTGAATGTTCACCCCAGAATAGGGAGGCTAAGGAGGCATGTGGCTAAACAACCCTAAAGATGACACACGCGAAAGACAGACGATGCGGCTCCGTAAGTTCTCACTTGCGCACAGAAAGCTCATCTTTTTTTCTTTACGGCCCGTCCCCAACTCCCAATTGTCTGCGTGCAATTGTACAAAGCCCTCGTGCAGAAATGTGATCTTTTAAGTTTCCGTCGAGAATAGCCCGTCCTCGCCAGTGTTCCCCGGGGGATTTAGCCGTCTCATTTATATCTCGCTGGCTTTTCTTTTCCCGCCGCAGTGCTACCGCGCGGTGCGCTCTGCACTGTCACCTCAGACGAGGGAGATGAGCGATCTCCTCTTCGGCTGCATTCGTACATTGTGGCCATTGATGACATGTTTTCAACGTGCTGTCTTCGGGGGGGCATTATACTCATCCCCTGAGGAGATGGGATTTCTTGTCTCTCGGTCCCCTCCTCCGCTCTGATTGGTCCCCTCCTCCGCTCTGATTGCCATGTCAGAGGACTCGTGTGAGCACACCATCATGAGGAGCAATAAGCGTAACGCGGAGCTTATCCTCCATTACCATAGCTAGGAACAGGAAATGAGCTAAGCAGTGCTTGCGGGGCTGTTCCAGGATACAGATTCTCCAAGGATTCAACACTAGAGTGATTAGGGCGACTTTTTATACCAACAAACCAAAACACAATTATCCAGTTCCCAAAGGGGGACACTGCAGCGTTCTGATAATAGCTTGCAGTTGGGTTTGATAGGCCCCAGGTCCGTTTGGTTGGGCACATTTCCGTCTGTATAATAGCCTACGGTGCATTTCTCCAGTTTCCAGACACTTGAGTTGAGTTGATATGCATTTGTCAAGTGTTTGAGTTAGTCAGTTGTCCAAAGTTGAAAAGGATAACTTCAGCCCTGATTTCTGGTTAGACATCTGTTACTTTACAACCATCACCGTCTCGTATTGCCAGTTGTCCGCCTACCGATACATCTGGGGACTTCTAAAATGCATGATTGCTAGAACAGCGCAGAGAAGGGGCACTAACAAACCTAGCCCCATGCTTTTAAAACCAATTACCTCCCCGTTACAACATGAAGAAGTATTACCCTAAAGACTTTGGATTGGTTCTGCAGTCCAGTGCAGTTTTTTGTTTATTCTCTAATTGCTTCCACCAAGTTTTAGCAACAAAGCAAGACTGTCCTCGGTGTCGAGGAAAGCGTTTAGAGACTGACTTTCTTTTAGTGTAGTTGCAACCAAACACCTGGGCAGTGGTAGCCGTTGATCTGCATCTGCAGGCAGGACAGACATACAGAAAAGTCCTCCGTTATAAGCACTTAAACCCTATTTCTAACCAAAATAGACCATCTACAGACTCAGCTATTTTCACCATTTTTAGAAACATTTCGAAACGTTTGAAATTGCTAAATTATGTGTGAACTTATAACGATGGCATGCCTAAAATAGGGACATCAGCAACAGGCTGTGAGTGGTTGTAGGGTAACTCTGAGGGCGTACAAATGGAACCCCTTTTGGTTGTGTGCAGGGAACACTCATTATTTTACAGTGCAGGCTGCCCATGCAAGCCCTGCCTGCCATGCACAGCACAACATATAAACACGTCTTCATGCTGTGTGCGCAATCTGACAGGGCTGTCATGGGACATTACCACTTACTACAGCCACCCCCCCTCCTCCTCCTCGATCGCCCTCTTTTCTCTCTCAACTCCCTCGCTCCTCTATTCTGTTTTTCCCTCCGGTCACCTCCCCTTTGCTTTTAACTCCAAATATCTATCTGCCGTGTCCTCCTTCCAGTTAATGCCTTCTCTTTCAGACGCTCCTCCATATCTCAGTTTAACTCTCTCTCCCTCCCTTGTCTCTTTCAAATCTCTGCTTCTATGTGTCTCTCCATCGCACCCCCCCTGCCCTCTCGTCCTCCTCCTCCTCTGAGATTTGACCAAGTCTGTAGTTGTTGTCAGACAAGGCGGGCTCTGTCTGAGGGTTGTGTGTGTGTGTGTGTGTCTGTGTGTGTGCGTGTGTGTGTGCGTGCGTGTGTGCGTGAGTGAGTGTGTGCGTGCGGAGACCTGGGGGCAGTCCTTTCCTTTGTCCTCCCAACCATCTCCCAGAGATGGATGTGTCTCCAGGGGATTGGCCCCAGAAGAAAAGCACCTCCAACTCGCTCATATTAAATTCTGCTGAGCAAATACAATCTGCCAATGTGTTCCCTCCCTCCCTCTCCCCTCTCTCCCCCCCTCCCCTCTCTCTCTCTCTCACTCGCTCACTTGCTCGCTCACTCTTTGTCAAGAGGGCTAATTTAGTGTGTGTGTGTGTGTGTGTGTGTGTGTGTGTGTGTGTGTGTGTGTGTGTGTGTGTGTTTCCAGCTGAGTCTATAGATGTGTGCATATGTCAGTAGATAGTTTGTAATGTGTATAGGGGGATGAGAGTGTTTTGATGTTCAAAAAGTATTACAATAAATACAAAATAAAATTTGACACTTGAGACTTCACAATGTCCCAGGTTGATTGGCTTGTTTTCTCAATGTTGCTCGCACGCACTCTCGCACGCACGCACGCACGCACGCACGCATACACGCACGCACGCACGCACACACGCACGCATGCACACGCGAATACACACGCGAATACACACGTGTCACACACAGCCATGGGCACAGTTTTGGAAAAGCTGATGGAAAGCATGCATCATGCGGTGGTCGAAAAGCAGCATATGTCGTGGCTGGGATGTCTTTAAAAGAAAGACGCTTGGGCTCCTCTTGTTGACACGTTGGGGATGTCACGCTATGTCCCGGCAGCATGTCTGTCCGTCTGTCTGTCCACACATTGGGGATGTCACGCTATGTCCCGGCAGCATGTCTGTCCGTCTGTCCGTCCACACGTTGGGGATGTCACGCTATGTCCCGGCAGCATGTCTGTTTGTCCTTTGGCCCCACACTGTCCTGTTGTCTGTTATGGAGTCATTAAAATGTGTTGTGGCCTGGCCCTCATTTAGCCATGTTCCTTCGTAGCAGAATAACACAAAGTGTGGATGCACCCCCTCCCCTCTCCTCTCCTCCTCCCCCAGGCTTAAGGCTCAGCAGCAGCACCTGTGGATCCCCCCCGTCCAAAAGCTCTCCCCTCCCCCTGCCCTTTTGGCCCAATGCCCAAATGCACTGACTCACTCCCACTTGTTTGCGTGAGAGGGAGTGCCTTTCTGTCTGCAGCCAGCTTGTTTCCGTGTGTGTGACTTGTGTGTGTGTGTGTGTGTGTGTGTGTGTGTGTGTGTGTGTGTGTGTGTGTGTGTGCACGCATGCGAGAATTTGTCTGTATTGTTGTCACATGTGTGTTTTAAGTAGCCTATAATTGCTTGCACTTATAAGTATACGGATGTATGCATACCCATGCAATGTATACTGTAAGAGTTTGATCATTAAATTGCAGGCAATGTGTAATGTATATTGGTTTATATGCCGGTATGGCGTCGATGCACACTGACAAGTCAGATTACAAGCTTGTATAAGCACGATACCAGCGTGCAACTATATGGATAAATCAGGCTTAAAGATATAGTGCCGTGATTTCCCCCCACTCTAAAACAGTGTTTCTTCACTAGTCCGATCCAGAAGAACACAGTTTGCTTGCCACTGCTACATGTCATGAGGTTATATCTTCCCCTCTTCTCTGGAATCCTGCCTCAAAGCAGACCAGAGGTAGAAAACTGTCGTTCCCTGATGTCATCGCTAGGGACACATGCACCAGTAAGCAGGAACTGGGGATGGCAATGAAGGACCCGGAAGAATGACGTGGCATTGTGAAATCCATGATCTCGACTGCGGTCGAAAAATGATGATGATGATTATACTAGGAGGAAGATTATTATTATTTTTCAAAAAAGTGTACAGAAAGTGTTAGAATTATGTTTTTTATGTGGCCACACCCACCAGTTCATTAAGTATACTTGGTTTTCACTTTAGCACCACCCACCTGAACTTAAGCCTCACCCACAGCTGTTGTTGTATTATAATGGGGGAGGGGTTAGGGTTATGATGTTACTAAAGTGGTGTGTTTCCGATTGGGCCTTTTGACTCGAAGGCTTTCAGCTTTCAGGAAGAAACCAAAAATACACATGGAATACTATAACCACACCTGGGGGTTCTATTAGATTAGGTACAGTGTGGGTAAGGAGTTGTAATAGATCACATTATTGATTGGGAGGGAATTGTTAACTGTTGAGCTTGGGAAGGGCACAAAGTTAATGTTATTTGGCAAGTGGTCTGTGGAGCATTCCCCGGGGGGGGGGGGGGTCTGTGTATTCCTGGGACTCACATGAATATGTCTATGTGGCTTAGACACGCACGCATGAACGCACACACGACGATGCTGCTGTTCATTTTATCACATTCGGTGCAGTAGGCTATTGTAACATTGTCCTTGGCTTTGACTACTTCAGAGTTCAGACAGGACATGGCCATCTGTAACCAGTGCCACACGTCTGTCTGCCATGCACCCCCCACCACAATGCCTGTGCTGTTTCACCCGCGTTTGGTTTGAAGTGATATCGAGTGACGTTCGAACATTGCAAAGTTTTATCGGGAGGAAGCGAGAGTGAATCCACGTTACTTATCAGTATGGCTAAAGCCAGGCTAGAGGCTTGGGGACTGAAGGTGTGTTCAAACCTGAAGATATAAGCATGTTTCCAGTTGCTTCAGTCGTTTCACTTTGGTCGTGCAAGTCAGCGTTGGTTAAACAAAATAAAAAGTCCCTTCGTGCACGCTCACTCGTTTCCATGAGCTTCCCCCTCCCTCAAGTGGTGGATTATATTATCGATATATTATGATATAAAAAGTACACAGTAATTAAACTTTGGGAGTGTATTAAACCAAATGGACCCGTTCATTCCATTTTGTGGTGTCGAAACACGTTTAGGCTGCAATGAAAGTGATCAGCATGTCCAGTCCACTGAGTGCAGCAGAAGAAATAGGGGCGTGACAGTGTGTCGGCAGGTTGGCAGTCGTAACGCTGCAGGGCCAGGCGCCAAATTGTATAGGCCACTGTTTGTTGCATGACAGTGGGGTAACACCGAGAACGGTGGCCTCTGATGCAGATGATGCTGGGGGGGAGGGAAGGGGGGGGGGGGGTGGAGGTTTCGCGTTTTCCCATGAGATTTTAATTTTAATTCACGAATACATTATTTTTTAATTTATAATCTTCTTAATGGAAAAAAGTGCTTCGAAAAGTGAGAGCGATTGGTGCAGGCAGATAGTGAGGAGCAATGACAGTGTCTCAGACAGTCTTTCAGACATTCATTCAGACATTGTGATCAAGTGAATTTGAGTTAGATGGTATAACTCCGTAGACACATACAAAACAGAAAAAGTGAAAAAAATCACGGCACTCCATCTTTAAATAATGGTACAGCCTCTTGCAGCACAACTAATCTCTCCTCCAGTCCCCACCGTATACAGTATACTTCTCCCATCCTCCTCTCATCCTCGCCGGCTACTACTGCTACACTGCTTCGGACATGTATTTGTCGTCACATGCACTGCACTGTTCACCCTGATGTGATTTTTACATGGGGAGGGGAGCTTTAATAGCCTTGCACCTGCTCTGTCGTAAATGGCACTATGAAACAGCTGGCAATGTAAAAAGTTTATTTCCACATCCCCATGACCAAGGCTTGCCAGCCCCCAGCCTCCCCCCCCCCCCCCCCCCCCTTATAGCTTTTCTGTTTTTTTGTCACTTCTCTGCCCCTGATTGGAACCGGCCCTCCCTGCTGCTGAGCGTGGTGCAGTCCACAGGCAGACAGCCGCTCGCTCTCTGCCATCCCTTCTTCACAGCACCCGCAGCTGTATGGCACTGCCCCAAGCACATGGCTTTAATAGAGGTTCCTCACCCACAATGTGTTTTTTTCTGTTTGTCTCTTTCTGTTTAAACACACACACACACACACACACACACACACACACACCTGTGCAGCCCACCGTCCGCATCGAGACGTTTTCTGCGCAAAGAAACATGAACTTTACGACTGTCTTGTCATGAAGACGTGATGGATTCCCAGCGTGCATGCGTGCGCTCCTCGCGGCATGTGGCATTGATTGCAGTATTCTGTTCACTGCTGTCAGCCAAGCGGTCCCAAGGTTAGGCCGTAATGTATCACTCATGGCCTCCAGCTCATCTACTGTTTCCACGGCACATCTTCCCCTCCGGCCAGAGGAATTCTGTATGGTTTTCATTAGCAGAAACACTGCCAAGGAGCAATCATTCTCCAGAGCCCGACTTATACTTGGTTACGAGCGGGTTACGAACGATAGATTGGATATTTTCGCCACACAACCAGTATATAAATCGTTCTCTAAGGTCTCCTTTTTCTATTGACTGGCGAACTATAGGCCGACTTCATCTGTTGCCATGGAGCCTGATGGAGGATCGCTGTATTGCGTACAGAAAGACGAGAGTTGCACCAGAAGGAGAGGCAGGCGTGCAACACCAGAGTCCAGGGAAGAGGTGCAGCATAAGAAGTCGGCGGGAGAGAATTATTCTATGGATCTGACGCGTGTTCCTCTCGCCTTTGTCCTTCCATTTGCACATTTGATCTTACATCTTCTGCACTGCGATTCATGAATATGCAGCTTGACAAGCTGTTTAGAGAGGAGCTCGCAGCTTTATAGAGATGAAGACTTCAGATCTTGGAGGGCCTTGATGTTGGGAAAACGACGCATTGCATCAGATAAGATGATAGACTCGATGAAATGAGAGAAAGTGGTGGGTTGGGATAGGTTGGCGGGGGGGCGTGCGTGTGCGCGTGAGCGCGTTCTGGTGCTTCACAAGCTGTGTAATCTTCAGAGCTCCGACCGTGACCATGAGTAGCTCTGCTAATCCCCAATCATGTGACCACGGAGTCATTTGAGAGAAACATGAATGAGCGAAGACCAGTAATTAAACCCACAGATCTCCTCAAATCAAACGGGGGCCTGGAAGAGATGGCTTCGATTGAGTCACGCTGGTCGCTTTAATATGTTAAGGCCCGAGGCCCATTCTACGAGATGTCTTCTATCTACATCAGTCCATAACAGTTTACTGAAAAACCTATGTTGCTTAAACATTTCCATGTCAAAGATCCCCCCTCCAGGGACCCCCAGAAGCAAAGATTTTAGTTAAATGTCGCTTTAAAATAAAGTCTAAAATAGCAGATCTACAAAGCTCATATAGCACAAAGTGATGCGCGATTAACTTGTATATCTATTGACAAAAATCTAAAATGCCACAGATGCTTTCCTGGTCTTAACGGGTTAATCAAACTCCCTAATTAGTCACCGCGGGGGCAATCTGAGACAAAATACCCCGAGACCGGTTTTGTTCTTCCCCCAAAAAATGACTCCCGCAAAGATCCATCTTCATCTGGCTACAATAATTGCATATTGTTGTAGATTGTGTCTGACATGAGCAACAATTACACAGTGTGTTTGGTTCTCTGGCGGAGGGGGAGAGTGTTCGCACAAAATCTCAACAGGCGCTGCCAAACTCTGTCAGCTGGCTGGGTTCCAGTGAGAAACTCTGTGGAGCCAGACACGCACGCACGCACGCACGCACGCACGCACGCACGCACGCACGCACGCACGCACACATAACCCCCACTATATTGTATCACCTGGGTCCTGGGCCGTGGCCAGTGGAAGCCCCCCACTGGGACAAGGGATTAGGGGTTTTGAAAGAGCCCCCCCCCCCATGGCCAAAAGCCTCTTAATGGGACTGTGAATACTATAGCTGGCACAATGGCCCTCAGCGGTGTGTATGAATGTGTGTGTGCATACACATGTGAATGTGTGCTTATGTTTGTGTGTGTGTGTGTGTGTGTGTGTGTGTCACTGTTACTGTATAGTCTGACACTCCTGCATTGTCTCTGGCCAACACAGATCGCCTTACCTCAGAATTTGTCGGGTGGACAACCTCATATGTTCAAAATTGATAATTTTGTTTTCAGGATTACATTTGAAAGCATCAAAAGTAGCACATCTACAAGCTCAAAGGAAAAAGCTTTCGAGCTAGTAGATCGGCTACTTTTGATGCTTTTGTGTGACGCTGCGGATATAGGGCATAAAATGTATGCAAAAACCAAAAGCACGAAAAGTTAAAGTATATGGAGATAAGAGGTGTCTGTACGACAACAACGAATTGATATACTCCTGACAGTTCCTATAGAATCCCCCCGTGGCATTTTAAGTCTGGCCGGAACGCCGACTCAAGACAAATGACCCAACTCAAGCGCTTGGCACACTGCGAGACATCGTATACAGTGTTGCACTAAAGTGTCTCCTAGCATGACAACACAGGGGGGGTACCTGTTACACAGGGAAGTCATGTTTCACGCCCGCTGCAGCGATGCGGATAACATCCAGTGTTTTCGATAGCGGGGCGCAGATAATCCCCCCCCCCCGTTTCTGCGGCATGCATTGTCCATTAATCAACTCAACACATGTGTGCCCCTCCATTCAACAGCTGGTTTTGACGAATCACAAGTCTAGGCACCCCCTCCTCCCCCCATATCTTCATTCCCCTGAACCCCTCAAGAGCCTTTGTGACCTCGCTCCCCCCTGTGATGGGGGGGGGGGGGGGGGGGGGGGGGCACGTGATGAACGCCTTCATAAAGCCCGGAGAAAACCTTGTCCCGCGTCATTATCCCCAGTTAGGTCTTTCTTCCAGTGTGGCCGAGGCTTGTGTGCAACAAGAGGTCTGACCACTGGTGTCCCATTGTGGTGAACACTGGTGTCCCATTTAGGGATATTCATGTGACTGAGCTGCACCGCAAAGGGTACGGGGACATATGCACACGCACACACACACACACACACACACACCCACACACACGCACACACGCGCGAGCGTGTGCACACACACACACACACACACACACACACGCGTAAACACAGCTGACATGCATGCATGCACGCGCACACACACACACACACACACACACACACACACACACACACACACACACACACACACACACACACACACACACACACTATCTCTCTCTCTCTATCACACACACCACATGATTAGATGAAGAGCAACCATTGTTGGCTATCACAGGGACTCCACACACACACACACACACACACACACACACACCCTCCTGCATCGAACCACCACAGAGTGGCTGTTTTAATATTCTGTGGGTTGCACACTTCCACATGTTCACTGTAACGACCACACAATCGTTCTGTGTTCGTGCAGAGTGACTGCAGCTTCTGTGTTCGTGTGTGTGTATGTGCGCTCTTCCAACACAACAGAAATCACTGGTGTTGTGCCACCGCCGTGCTATCTGTGGACGTGATCTGGAGACTGCATGCACCACCGCACAGCACAGACTGCACACTTTCTCGGAAGTCTTGAGGAAGAACAGTTACTCGAAACTTTTACTTCATTAGACCCGAGGCCGATTCTACGAATGCCTTCTAAAAAGGGCACGGTGGGACACACACCGCACTTTTATTCTACCTATGAGGGTGGTTTCTGTCCGTGCATTTCAATGGGAATGGAGCGGTTTGCTGCCATTTGTGTATTTCTGCAAAAAAAGAAGAAAAAAGAAAAGCTCCATTTCCATTGAATCCGCCCTCATATAGACACAAAAGTGCAGTGTGACCGTGCCCCAAATCAGTATAGTTCTCAAGCGTTGTTGTGCCAAAGAGGTGAGGAAGAAATGATATGATTGCTTGTATCTAACCGTCATATTTTACCATCAGTTATAATACTAATATAATACATTGTGCTATTGGTGGCTGTGAGGGCCTTGGATGTCTCCACTGGGCCTAGTGGCTGTTGTTTGTGTTATAGCCTATCTTGTTATAGTTGACTTTGTCCTTGGAGCAGCTACAGTATAATGTACAGTATACAGGATTTATGCCCTGTGCTCTTGGCAGAACTACCTTACCACTACCTGAGTGATATTGTACTTCTCCCCATGATATCATGTTAACATAAAGCATACATCACATCACCACCTGAGAATATTGTATTGACTCCTCCTATATATTGCCTCATCGATTGTTGATTGATCCAGAATTCCACAGACAGTTGACCCACCCCCACCTGAACATGTTTAGTGATAGGGAGACCACAGACAGTTGACCCACCCCACCTGAACATGTTTGGTACCAGGGAGACCACAGACAGTTGAGTTGACCCACCCCCACCTGAACATGTTTGGTACCAGGGAGACCACAGACAGTTGACCCACCCCCACCTGAACATGTTTGGTACCAGGGAGACCACAGACAGTTGACCCACCCCCACCTGAACATGTTTAGTGATAGGGAGACCACAGACAGTTGACCCACCCCACCTGAACATGTTTAGTGATAGGGAGACCACAGACAGTTGACCCACCCCACCTGAACATGTTTTGCACCAGGTAGACCAGGGAGACCACCAGAAGAGAATATTTGTTTCAAGCCCGCAGCACTGTACAAATTGACTCTGCTATTTTTGAGAACTATACTGTTCTATAATCCGTTGTTCTAAATCTTTCTGTTTGTTTGTTTTGTTTTGTTTTTTAAACCTGTTACCATTATAGCCTAAATCTAAAATGACACAGATGCTTTCCCGGTTTTAACGGGATGGTGTGTCATCGCGTTGTGTTGAAATGTTTGAAATGTTCCCCTACACTACAGGATGACATGCCCAAAATAGATTGAGAGTAGTAGTAGTAATAAAATCCTGTAATGGGACTCTTACACCATATTTGGAGGGCGACGGGACAATGGTGGTGTAATTCGACTGTTTTCATCCAGCCCCCATTGTATTGGGCCTGTCTTTTTTTAATCTCTTCTTGTTATTATTGGATCACAGAGTACAGAAAACATACACATGTACTACACATGCATGACACACACACACGCGCACGCACACGCACACAGGCATGCACACGCACACACACAGTTGGGAACTAACGGATGTAATGGAGTTATGTAATTAAATTATCATAATTACAAAGAAAAACATGGTAATTAAATTAGTTAGTAATCAAAATTATTTGATTAAAAAAGGGTTACGGTCAAATCTCTTTTGACAGTAAAAAGCAACAAAATAGTCAACTCAAAAGAATGTTTCCATGCTCTAGGCAGAGCTAGGCCATACATGGACAACTGTCGACCCAGGGTCTACATCCCCACCTTCACTTAATGTGGCCCGAGTAAAAGAAATGCTTAAAAAATACATATATTCAAAGATTTGCGCAGCTTTTCACGATTTTTCAAAAATAGCTGCTCTACAAGCTGTCCCTATAGGCTTTGGAACGACCTTCCTCTTAACATTAGATCCACCCATGCAGTCCTTCAAGGTTTTTAAGTCCTTGCTTTAGACCCACTTTTTTTGGCTTTTAATCACAGCCGAGCTTAATTTTAACTTCATCACATCCTGATTGTTTGTTGTTTGTTTCTTGGCCTGTACAGCACTGTGCTGTATAAATAAAGTTTGATCTGATTTGATATGTGTGCAATTTAGTTTTTTGTCATGCCAGTTCCCTGAACTGTGTTTGTGTGAGGTAGGTTTGGTGGAAATGTGGTTAGACCCACTAGGCAATTTTAGGTAGGATTTGGTGTAAAAATAAAAGAAGCACCGACCAACTTACCAAGTACAGAGCCATCCCCGGTCAACTAAGTATTACTTTACCAAGTACAGAGCCATCCCCGGTCAACTAAGTATTACTTTTTTTTTTTTTTTAAGATATTTTTTTGCGGCTTACGCCTTTTTATTGATTTTTTAAGGGACAGAAAGTAGTCTGACAGGAAACGGGAGAGAGATGGGGGGATGACATGCGGTAAAGGCCGTGTCGGGTCCGGGAGTCGAACCCGCGGCACACCGTGACTGGATCACCAGTCCGGTGCCCAGACCGTTACGCTACGGCCTGGGCCAACTAAGTATTACTTTACCAAGTACAGAGACATCCCCGGTCAACTATACTTTACCAAGTACACGGGGTACTTAGTCCTGGCATGAGGGGTTGTACTAGGACATTTGTATTACTTTGATGAAGTAATGAAAATGATTATATTAGGCCTACTGCAATTTTAGGAGGGTAAATTGGTAAAGGACACACACACACACACACACACACACACACACACACACACACACACTTGGCATCCTCTGCTTTCTGGCTTCTATCCTAAACTCGGGTTTGACGAGCACTCATTGAGCTGTCAAGCGATGGCATGCGATGACAGTGGCAGGCCATTAGCCCTCTGAGCTAGAGGGGACGGGGTCACGTCCCTGACCCCCCCACGGCTGAGGTCTGAGGGGAACCAGGGAAGGGGGGTCAGGAGGTCACATCGGGGCGGAGACGTTTGACCAGCCCCCTTCTCTCCGTTCTGTGGGGACCGGGTCACAAGGCAAACATGTTCTACTATGATTTATGAGCTGACGGACTTTACGCGTGACACCAAGAACTCCGTTCTTAATCTTAAGCCTCGTCTATACTACTAGTTGTGTGCCGGTGTCGCGCTCAATAAACAGCAGATCTACAAGTTCACAACGCGTCATGAATGTGAGCTTGTATATCTGCTATTTACTGCATGCAACACCAGCATGCGACCAAGTATAAATGAGGCCTTAGCAGGGCTGTTGACACTGTTTATTATACATAACTCATAATACGTAATCCCAAGATGATGTATATCACAGCTTTGGGAGAGTTTTAACAACTTCAACTGAACTGTACCGTTTGTGACCTTCTCCTTTAGGACAAGCTACCCATGAAATGCAGTTACATTTGAAATAGGAATAGGAGCAAATATATCAAGTATCAAAACAAATATCAAATATACACAACGTGTGTAATAGAGACAGAGTCCCTCAGTCTCTTGTGCAAATACAGACGTATCAGATCGCAGCAGATATCGTATGTTTACTATATATACGGGAATAGTCACACAGCATATACAGGAACTGATTTTCTTTGGCCTTATTGCCTTATCTGTTGCATTGTAAGTAATAATATATACCTGCACAAGGTCGTACTAATGTGCCTCATGTTACAACGGAAAATATAGTTCATGCACAATAGAATTTGATATTACCACCACCAGGCTTCTACTGTACAATAAGTGTCTACATGGAGTCTCGTGTTATACTTCCTTGTTGTGTATTACAGATCATTTTGATCATCTGCCATGTCATATGATCATCTGCCATGTCATACTGTATGCCGATCACATTTTTCATCGAAGCTCCGGCAGGCAGCTGCCTTTTCTTCGTGGCAGCATGTGAGTGAGTCGAGAGACTCACAGCTGTGCGACTTGTGTGTAAAACCACAGACACTCAAGGGACCTGCACCTGTGACTGAGCGAGAGTATATACCCCACCCTCACCCCCCAGCCGCCACACCTCGGCCCGACCTTGAGAACCACATCCCTGCACCAGACGCACACGCCCAAAATCCCGTACGTACGCGACACTGCACCCACCGCGCTCAACGTCCCATTGTCTGCTTCCACTGTATAGTGTGGTTTTGTATAGGCGTCTCGTGGGGGCTGCAGAGAAAAGTAAAATGTAACATTTTCAAGAAGAAAAAGCTGAGCTGCAGGAAAAAGTATGCCTGTTATTAACATTAGACAAAGGATCACTCATGCATGCTACACGGATGCAAGGATTCACAGAACCTCAACCGACACTGTTCGCGTTTACGCGGTTGACAATCTATATATGCATGTCACCGCTGTTCCTGTTTTTCCGGCGAGGTGCAGGGAGGGGGGGGCACGTACATGTCACAACACCACCTCATTCCCTGCGAAAACAAGCGCGCGCCACACTGTTCACTTCCCCTCTCTTGCACCGTGAACCCCCCTCCGCTGGCATCCTGTGTCAGTGATAAGAAATCCCTTGATACCCCTCTACAGCCCCCCCCCCCCCTCCCCAGCCCCTCGAAACAAAAGAGCCACGGGAAAGAGGTCAGGCTCTTTAGTCGCCCTCGCCACTCTCCAGCCTGCCAAGAAACGATAGCCCCTCTCCATATGTTTCAGGTTGAGGCTAACTCAAAACAAATTTCCTGATCGCGCGGTCCAATCACATGCAATTATAGGAACCGTAGAACTCAATGATGGATGGACCAGGGGGTCTCTGCTGGGTTTTTTTTGGCTGAAAGGGATGAGGACATACCTGAACACTGTCAAATCCACTTGATCCAATCATCATTCACGAGTCCTCCACACTGACCCCACCAGAGCTGTTAATTACTGTGTTATTGTTTGTTGTGGCTGTATACACTCGACCATGCTATATATGTGCTCTCTGCGCCCTTCAGGGTGCCTTCCGAGCCGAAAAGCAGCTGTCTCGTCTCAGAGAGGCCACGTTCAAGCATTGTCCGTCACAGTTATTAGGCTGTTATATTCTACTTTATGGGTTGTAGAGTTACAAAGAGGCTCATTAACCTTCCCCTTGGAGAGAAAGAGTCACAAGTGGCCGCGCAGCCCTAATGTGGGCCAAGGTCAGCCAGAGTCTGCCTGTCATTCTCTTATAGCCTGACCCTGAGGCCAGACCCTTGGAGGAGCTCTGGCAGCAGGACAGGACCCGTGGTTAAGGGAAAAACATGAGGGTAAGCCTCTGTCAAGGAACCTTGTGGTATGTCCTGCAGGGTGATTGGGGGGGTTCTGGTGACAGTGTGTGTGTGGGTCACGTGCAAAATCAGGTATTACGACGCCACCAAGATACATTTTTGTTGACAAAATCAACTGTAGATTTGGTTGACTAAAACTAAGTATTTTCAGATTACAAAAATACGACTAAAACTAAATTAATATCGATTAATATTTGCTGTAAAATGAACACTGGTGGCTTGGTGGCAGTGGTGTGGTGAGGTGTTTGGGTGGTGATAGTGGGGGTGGGGGGTTCTACGTATAGTGATAGTGGTGGTGAGGGGGATTGGGGGTTCTATAGTGATGTTCTGAGCATAGTGTGGGGTTGGTCTGGTGGGTGGGGGGTATTCTTATTACTTCTGGTGATAGTGGCGGAGGGGGTTGCACTTTGGAGAAAGCGATCTGCCCTCTAGTCAAACAACAGCCTGTTGAACATTAATCCGACTTCGTGCAAAAGCAAACACCCCGGGCCCAGGCTCTGTTGTCTGCATGTGTTTGTCCGCCGCCCCAGTCCCATGCACGACTGTGACTGCATCGGGCTGTAAATCACGGGGGTTGAACCAAAGGCTGATTAATAAAAGCCAGAGCAAGTGGAGGGCAACACAAAACAGCTGTTTTTCCTGGTTTCCTAAGCGATCGCTTATGAATCCTGACGAGCTGGTTTCTTTTTCTGGGGCGGGTATAAAAACAGTTACTGTATGTTCTCCAATGCAGACCTTTGCCAAGCACGCTCTCTCTCTCTCTCTCTCTATCTATCCAATCGAAATAAGACAGATGTTGGATCTTGAGGAGTTTGAACATTGGCAGAACAGCGTGGTAAAAGAGCCAAACAGGGGTTTGAATGTCCAATCTTCCCCTCCTATATTGTGACTGCATTCTGCACTACCTCTTTACTCCCCCTTACCCCCCCCCCCCCCCCTCTCTCTCTCTCTCTCTCAGACACTGTTTATTTTTGTTTTAAAGCAGTACAGTATTACTTTTGACTTGTGAAAAGGTTGGTAACTTTGCCAAAGTCTGGATGAATCGCAGACAAAAGAGACGGGATGAGATGAAAGGCCAAATTGCATTGGAGAGATCCCCCTTTGGAACTTCAAAAAGAGATGGTTTCTCCCAGCAGTCAGCAGGGCTCCGGGGGGACGGAGTGGAGATTTCCTGGCAGAGAAGGCTGGACATGCGGGCACTACACACTCCACTGACATCAAAGACACCAGACAGTCAGGAGCACCACTGTACACACGTCTGTCTGTCATGTGTCTCGCCATCTGCCCCTGGTCTGTCTGTCTGTCTGTCTGCCCCACACCATATCTCAGACTGTCTCTCTCTTCAGCCTGATTTAATGTATTATGAATATAATGTAAACATGCTGTAAATGTGAAATGGTGTCTTATAAACCCATGAGGGTTGGGCACTCTGTGTGGCCTAGGCGGGTAAATTAACCACTTTCAACTTAATGGCTTCCTTATTTTTTCCAAACCTTTCTAAAACAAAGAAAATAGCACATCTAAGCTCACAATGCCTTGCAACCCATTGTGACTGAGCTTGAACAATGGGCATTTTCACCATTTGTCATACAACAAATTATATTGGGCATAAGTGGTTAAGAGCATTGTTCTCTCATCTCTCCACTCTTTCAAGCATGCCTGATTGCCTGCACAAAATGGAATTGGCCAGCTGAACAAACAATTACAGTATATTGCCTTTATTTGGAAATGTATGTTTCTATTGTATGATCTTAGAAAGAAAGTCAAGAGGGGTTAAAGTATTATGTAACATAGGCTCAATCACAGGACCGACGACAGCCAAGGTTTCAGGTCAAATGTTATGTTTCATTTCCATATGACCATGCAATGTAACATCATGGTAGATCGCCACAAAGAGAACAACATAAAACAGATAAAAGCCAGATACCCAACCTGTCATGACTGTCTCTCGCCCTGAATGTGTGTGTGGGAGATGACTCATTCGTCCTGTGTGCATCGATTAGCTCGATGCACGACAGGTGTGCAGTCACACCTTGCTCTGAGTTCAATTATTTTTGACTCACTGAGAAGTATTTGGCTGAACTCGAGACAAACTTTCACGCGAGAGCAAACTGAGGAGGGCTCTGGCAGAGGTCTGAATGGATTCTTTTTTATGATCAGTACTTTATTTTAGATTTATTTTTACAAACACAGAAAACTGAAAACAGAAAATACAAACACAAGCAACAACAACAGAATACGTATTCATGGATATGAGTATGAACACAGAAACATAATAAAAACACATTTATGATATTTACTCACCACCTCCCATGTCAATCAAAGTCTCCATCTATAAGCTATGTGATGTGTGAGTCTGGGTCAAATCCAGTGTGAAACTCTATCAGCGTGGAGGCTTTATAATCAATCATAGCCCATTTACTGTAATCGTGGGTGAATCGAGCTTGATTTCTGATAACCTTGATTTACTGTGTATTTCCAGGACGTAGTGAACATGTCAATCCAAGCACACAGCAGACTCACAGGCTTAAATTAGTTGCAGCATTTCATTTTACAGCCGTTCCATCCCCTCAGTCTGTGATTGCTGGTACAGTGTACTATGAACCACTATACACTTGTTGAACGGAGTCCCCCAGGAGTCTATACTAGACCCTCTGCTTTTTACCTCTCACTTAAATCTCTGCCAAAAAATAGCTGATATACTAGCTGACAATGCATCATGTTGCGACATGTTGTAACATCTTGTGAACTTATAGATCTGCCATTTTCACCGAATGTTAACCCCAGAACAGGTGTGCTATGGAGATTGATGCACGCACGCACGCACGCACGCACGCACGCACGCACACACAAGCCGACAAATTATGTCCAATATGTTGCACAATGCAGGCTTAAAGTGGAACAATCAACTGTGAGTGAGACACAACAGTAGTGTGTCAGTGTCGACCACATAATTGCAACATCTTGTACAGTATTGGATGACATTCCCCCTTCTACACCCTCACATATTGCTGTGTGACTAGTCTATCCAACAAAAGCAAAAGGTGCCTAAAAATAATCGTAACAAAAAAATCAACAGAGACAAAACCTTGCTCATAGTTTCATTCCTGTACTGTTTTTGTTTGAACCAATAATAGGAAAAGTAAAGCATCTTCTTATAGCTGTGTTTGATGTGGCTGGAGAACAATTGTGACACGACTGGGGAAATAATCAGACTGTCAGACTGTTTGACGCTAATCAAAGCCAAATGTCAGTTCCACTTGTTCATTGTCACAGGCAGAGTTCTCTTTCACATGCTTGTGGACAGTTACACACACCACTAACCCACAACCACAACCTCTTTGTTGCAGTCAGTTCTTTAATTAATAAAAAAGCGTTTCAGATGTCACTGTAATTGTGTTGCATCACAGCTGCCTTTATTCCAGGGACTCACAGAGTGAAAAAGAACAGGAGAGGGAGAGAGAGAGAGAGAGAGAGAGAGAGAGAGAGAGAGAGCCACAGGAAGGAAGGGGAGCTCTCCGGGCCAACCACACAACAACGGGCCATCAAACCCTGTGCACTCACCTCTAAACCACCAAAATCAAAGAAATCTAATCTAACAAAGGAAACTGTTATAGACTACCGGTCCCAGCTTCCTCCAAAAAAAACTACGTTTCAAAGGAAACGCAAAGTAACAACTTGAGGCAAAGTAACAACTTGAGGCAAAGTAATTAATCAAAACACAGTAGTGCACTCTACCTCGATCTCTCTTTCTTTCTTTCTCTCCCCCTCTCTCTTCACGTTAAGAGCTCACAGCAGAACTGTGGGGTCTCTGTAGAGTGCGATCTTGACCTGCTCTATGATGTGTCTTAATTGGCTCCTGAGAGAACTTGTTGTGATTCGGCACTATATAAATTGTGCCGTAAAATGAAACCAAATGGACCCATAAAGAGTTAAACATTTGCATTACTTAATTTACAAGAAGTCTACACAATTAGATAATGTATAAAGAATTGTTACTTTTGCCTGTTACCATCCTATGGATGGTACCACATCAATACAGCATGGAACATATAATCTTCTAACTGTACCTGTCTGTAATCCACGTAACTCGAGAACCGTTTTCCCCACCTACTAAATTCACGATTGTCCAGAACCGCCCCAAAAAGGCCTCTGCCCGTGCTCTGGACCGGGCCCCTGCCCAGGGTCCATATATGGAGCTGGCCTGTTCTGACAACTCTCCATATTTGGGCATGCCTGACACAGAACTCCATTATGCTGGCCTGTTCTGACATCCCAACACTCCATATTTGGGCATGGCTGACACAGAAGTTAGAACTCCATATATAGGACAAAAGGGACACAGACATAATATCTGGGTGGGGCATGCATTTCCAACTTGCATCATTCCAAGTAGGCCAGTGCCAGGCACCACCGTAGAGGCCCCACAGGCACCTCTCTATAGTCTAACTATAAATGCACCAAGTCTCTACGTTTGTACGTCTGTAATCCACGTAACTAATAAAGGGACAGAGAGACACATACAGAAATCTGACATCATTGTGGTCTGCCCTAGTGGTGCCCTAGATTCCTGAGCAGGCTTCAAGCTAAATCCTATAGTCACGCCCCCTCCCCCCTCTAGCCTGGCTAATATCCCCCCTCCACACACACCACTATAAAAAGGTCTATTTTCCCTTCATCTTTATCCTTTTTAGTGTAATAGTATTAGTTTACTATAATTAGATTAATACACGATAATCAACACTATCAAAGCAAACCGCATAAACAATAAGTTTGCCTCTTCTACAAAAATAAAACTTACAAGTTACAAGCTTGGCTGCATTCTGTCGCACGTGTCAAGCTGTCATTCTCTTGTAGCCTATTATTTATTTCTCAATCTCACCACGGAGTAACCTCGCGTCTCGGAGGACGGTCAAGACGGTCAGTGTCAGTAGACCAATCACAGGCAAGCGGGGCGTTACCATGCCTCAGCCATGCCTATGCTCATTGCTCGGACACAAACGGAATTCACGCGCTGCAAACAAACAGACACGAGCTCCCTATGTTTGGTAGTAAAAAGAGTAAATTAAACAACGTATTAGGAAAATTTACATGGAAGTTAAGTGGAGTAGTCTGGGTTGTTAGGAAGTGAAAACAGCGTAGTCACAAGTAGTTTGAAAGAGAAGTTAATTAATATTCATAACAATCTGCTTGGATGTTTTGTTTTTATTATACAGGTGAGTTAGCTACCTATGCTAAGCATTAAGGTGCGAGTGCGACCGTGTGTGTGTGTGCGCACGCGTGTGTGAGGGAGGGAGCGTGAAATGAACAAACAAATGAGCTTGAAGTGCTGTGCTGTGCATGGGTCCTATTATACATTTATACAATATTATTCAATATTCAATATTCAATAAAAAACTACAGACACAATGTTTAGTTTGGGGTGTCACAGCAGCCACCAAATCCTTGGAATGAAACTTCATTCTTAACCGTGTCACAACCTGAATTGCCCACATCTAGATTTCTCTCTCAATTTATTTCAAGGCATAGGCCTACACTAGTCCAGGCTTGTCCAAAGTCCCCACAGCTTTCTTCCTAAAAATTTAATTATTTATCCAATATAAAACTAACATTACGTATACTATATACCTGTACGTACGCCTATGTATACTAGCTGTGTATGTTGTGACAGGATATCAGGCTAGCTATACTGTATAGCAGTGGTTCCCAAAGTGGGGTCCGGGGACCCCCAGGGGTAGGCCTACTTGAGGGAGTTCCAGGGGGGTACCTAGTTCAATTAGAGATAGTTAGGAACCAAATGGACCCATACAGGTCCATTTGGTTCCATTTGTACACTCAGAGTTAAATTAACAGTGGTTTTACAATATAAATTTGGGTACCAGAGATAGAAATGCCATTAAATCGGGGGTCCGTAGCATAACACGTGTGAAACTGGGGTGAAATTAATATGTTTCGGAATCACTGCTAGAGCCGTAAAAATCCTCCCTTATTGGGGCCACTGGCATATGTTTTCAAATGGGGGGTCCGTGGGCTACAAAAATTCAATTTGGGGGTCCTTGACATGAAAAGGTTTGGGAACCACTGCTGTATAGTACTGTATACTACTAGGCTGTGTATGTTTGTCTGTTGCTAGTGAGTTGTGACATGGTACATTGTACAGTATGTGGCTCTTTCTTTCTTTCTTTCTTTCTTTCTTTCTTTCTTTCTTTCTACCTTACTACTCAAAGATTATGGTGTCTCTCTCAACCTGCTCCACAGGTACATGTCCATGAGCCACCAAGGTGATGTCCCAGGCCCCCAAGTTCAGCTTCTTCTCAGCCCTGAGTCCATTCTCCTGTGACATGCTGTGAATGGTGGCCCCTAGTGCCTTCCCTAAATCCCTGACCACTGCACTACATCGCAATACTATGTGCGGCAGTGGCTCAGGGGTAGAGTGACTGGATGGGAACCATGAGCTTCCCAGTTCGATCCCGGGCTCCCCCAGAGTTAGTGTCGAATGTCCTTGAGCCAGACTCCTAATTGCTCCCGATGTGCAGGTTGGTCCCTTGCATGGTTTCCCCCGGCATCATTGTGTGAATGTGTGTGTGAATGTAATGCGCAATCTATGTGAATCTATATCTATATCTCAAGGCTGAGTGAGAAGATGGCAGCCAGGAGAATGAGGCTGGTCGGTGCCATTGATACTTGGAGGAATGTACTGGCCAGCTAGCCAGATGTATGGAGGATGGAGATGGCAGTTTGACCCTGGCATCACTTACACAACTGATGAAGTCAAGTAGAAGGCGGCTCAAGGTAGGAACATTTTTTTTTTTTTTTACTTTGCTGCTGCTTGTGTTGTATGCTGTGTATAGAGCGTCACAGTCCTGCCCCCTACCAGGGCCCAGGAAATTATTCCCCGTTCATTTTCCTCATAGACATTTAAAAAAGTATTTATTTAAAGACCTTTTAAGCCTCCTACAAAGCCAACTCGAGTTGTGAGAAATTAAGACAACAAATAAAACATTTCGGGCCGAACAAATAATTAGAAAGAAGAAGAAATCGGCAGGTTACAACATGTTTTTTTATTTATTTTCTTCTTTGTAATTATTTGTTCGGCCAAAAATGTTGTGTTTGTTGTCATGATTTGTCACAACTCGAGTTGGCTTTGTCCGCGGCGTAAACGTCTTTAAATAAATACTTTTTGAAAAGCCTATGGAGAAAATGAACGGGGAATTCACTTCTGGCTCTCACGTCGTCATGAAAGGGGGCGGGACTGCGACGCTCTATACTAGTGTGATTCAAGCTGTTGTGCTATTACTGTCATTTTGGGACCCAATGTCTGGGTGGCAATGAAGCATGTTCAGTAACAGTTTCTGGCTCTGGAATTGAATGCTGAAGTGAATCTACAGTTTGTATGTATGTTGTGTTGTATGTGCCGTTGAAGGTGTGAGTTGTAACCATTACATAGAGGTATAAAAGCATAGAGAGAGGACCGGAGCTACAGCCCCGCCCCCCAAGCTATTCATTTGAAGTTGCTCAGTGGCGTTTTGAAGCACCCGGAAGACTGCCGGAATTACCATTATAACTCAATGGCACAAGCGAGCGGAAGAGCAGAGGTCCGGGGCTTACGCACATGATGTAATGAACCTCCATGAAAGTGCTGCAGTTCCACTTTTCGCCAGTAGGTAGTGGCAGCTTCAACGTTGGATAGCCTTACTGGGGGCTTGGTTGTAACATGGAACAGTATTATGTGTATCTTGATCACTCAATAATCCTATTTGCTTTACTTTTGGATCGAGCTAGAGGTTTTGTGCTTTATAACAGCCATTAATTCCAAATGTTCATTTGATTGAAGACTGATAAACAGTAGGTTATGTGTGTTGTGGTTGCTGAGGTTCATTGCGATTTGTTGTGACAGGGTGGCTGTATTGGTTAAATTATGACTGCCATGGTGGCAAAGGATGTCTCTATGTAGGCCTTGTCTCTATGTAGACCTTAAAGGGACACTTCACCCTTTTTGCAAAAAAATATATGTTAATGACGTTTAGAAGCTTTAGATCACTTTCCTGGGGGTCTTTATGTGTGTAATATGTGGTTTTAGATATTTTAGATTGTAGCAGTGAGCCTGTTGTCTCTGATGTCATGGACACTGGGCTCACTTCCTTCCTGGACTACATGTTGTCTCAGTAAGACAGCTCTCCCCCTATCCACAAGGAGGAGCAGTGCACCAAAGAATTATGGGAATTGTAGTCCAGGAAGGTAGTGAGACCAGTGTCCATGACATCAGAGACAACAGGCTCACTGCTACAATCTAAAATATCTAAAACCACATATTACACACATAAATACCCCCAAGAAAGTGATCTAAAGCTTCTAAACGTCATTAACATATATCTTTTTGCAAAAAGGGTGAAGTGTCCCTTTAATTGTCTCTATAGTAGTACTTTTCTTTCTTTCTTTTTCTTTCTTTCTTTCTTTCTTTCTTTCTTTCTTTCTTTCTTTCGTTCTCTCTCTCTCTCTCTCTCTCTCTCTCTCTCTCCTCTCTCTCTCTCTCTCTCTCTCTCTCTCTCTCTCTCCTCTCTCCTCTCTGCTCTCTCTCTCTCTCTCTCTCTCTCTCTCTCTCTATCTCTCTCTCTCTCTCTCTCTCTCTCTCTCATAACTAGTCTAAATCAATTTCAACAAACTATAATGTAAAATATAATAGTAAAATATTAAATTAAGTAAATGCAATTGTTCAACTTGGGTTGGCTCCCACAGTGTCAATTTTCTCTCCACCAGTTCTGGGTGCCTGACGCAGTGCCCTGCCAGCCTCATCATTCTCTCTCACCTTGTCTGTGACCCGTAGTAGGCCCGCCCTGTAGAGCATTAGTCCTGCAACAAACAGTCAAAAAGTGCTTTAGTTTTCGAGATACCCCTCCCGGAGTTAGGACCAAACACAACATAGTTTTTCCTCATCTCTAAGGCCTCCCATACATTAAATGGATTCTTGTATAAAAATATTTTACTGCAAAAGTGGTGAAATTGTTATTTAAAGTTATACACCTCAAACTAAAAAATAAAGCCTGTCCGTCTGGTGGTTGAGGCACTTAAAGGCATGTAGATTCACAATGGAAGCTCGGAGAGGTTCAAAACTTGGCATACTTGAAGCCAGAACATACCTCTACATTCTAGAAAAGACTGAATGTCAATATCTGAATGTCAATATGAGATATAGTCATTTGAACACATACTTACAGTAGGCGGAATTGTACATCTATGTAGATGTCTTCTCTACTTTGTAGTGACTCTGGAATGGATTGTCATAGCAACACATATGATGGCTTGTAGGAAAGGTGAGGTTCTACTGAATCCAGCAATACCAATTGTGTAAATGTAGCTTGCATAATCGTGGAGTTATGGCACAAAACATATATGGTGTCCCAAACGGGGGGAAATAAAACTAATGAAATCTACAGTATCACATTAGTTTTATTTTTACTTCACTTATCAAGGGTGGGAAAACATAAACAAATCACTTGAGTAGAAGTCCCTAAAATGTATGAAATGTCTCAAACTTGAGAAATGAGAAATTGTGAACAAATAGATGCCGCTTCAATAGAGAAATATGCAAGCCTAGATTGGAACTACTAACTATTATTATGTTGCAGCACATGACCTGGATGTTCCCTCATCAAGCTCAAATCTCAATATTATCCTCATAAATATAAATAATCAAGTTATTCATTTCTGTTATTTGAGTTATTTGGTTACAGTCAATTTATACTACAGTATTTGGCTCCACCTATGTGCATCTTATGTGATCTTATAATGTGAAGTGTATCGGAAATCGGGGCCGATCATGACATTTTTAAATGATCAGATCAGGAGCACAAAAATGTGATTGGGACATCCCTAGTATCAATATGATATCCATATCATGATATTAGACTGTATATTGTCCGTGATTTGGGATATTGTACTATTGTGATATTGGAGGAGTTGCATAAAAATATAATTTTCAGATGGGGAAAAATCGGTATCGGCAGATACTCAAAATTAAAATGATCTTACTAAATGTTGCTCAACAGAGAGATGATGATGTTCATAAAACCGTGGCTCTATATACAGACAATATGCTGCAGTAATGAGCAAGTTGCAAATGTTGAGTGAGAGCATGCCTGCACCAGTCTCATCAAGAAGACTGAATAGGGTTGATACAACATTGTTTAACATACAAAGAGATTGTTTCATTTGTGTGAAGGCCAGTACAAGACCAGAACATCTGACAGCCATTATGGCTGGTACTGGTATGTGTACCAGAGACTTATGGTCCTTCATGCAGCATCAGAAAGGTTGATGAAGTTGTACATCATCTGCTCCTCTCGTACCCAGATCTCTTTGTGTATGATGACAAATATACAATAATACTGGTAATATGCCGAGGCGGCAGTGCCTCAGGGATAGAGTGGCCAATAGAGCGGCTGGATGGAGAACCGTGAGGTTCGCAAGACAAATTTCAGTGTGAACTAACAATATACCGTTAGTACTATATCATACCATATTCTCAGTTCGATCCAGGGCTCCCCCAGAGTTAGACTCTGAACCCCTAATTGATCCCGATGTGCAGGTCGGTGCCTTGTATGGTTTCCTCTGCCATCGGTGTGTGACTGAATGTGTGAATGTAATGCACAATCTATGTAAAGTGCTTTGGATAAAAGCTCTATATACTGTAAATGCACCAATTTCCATTTACGGTATATAAACTCCTTGACTGTTATGATGACATACTGAAGACACTGACTCTGAGTTAGAAGATGATATTGTCTAAATACAAACCCTGGAAACATACAGCATTATAATTTGTAGAACATGGAAAGTCTGATGTTGCATGCTCTAAAAGTGTGCCCATGGGAAATGGGCACAATGAGAGAAGATGCAAATATCCAAGAAAATCCAGAACTACTACATAGACCTGCAGATATATCGATGAAGAAAACCATGGACCAGTGTCTTCAGTATGTCATAACTCTTATTTATTGAAAGTGATGACTTGTCATCACTTTCATTTATTTAAAGAAAGATGTTAACTATTTCAGTGAGATTAATAAAAGCTTTGACATAGATACTGGTCTGCTGTTCTAATTCTTTGTTTTATAGCTGCTATATTTCGTTTAGATATTTAGTGTTTTAGGTAGCATTTATGATATTTGTCATCATATGCAAAGAGATCTGGGTACGAGAGCAGCCGATGTACAACTTCATCAATCTTTCTGATGCTGCATGTGAAGGCCCTGTCTCTGGTACTCTGACCAGTGACCATGTGAAGGCCCTGTCTCTGGTACTCTGACCAGTGACCATGTGAAGGCCCTGTCTCTGGTACTCTGACCAGTGACCATGTGAAGGCCCTGTCTCTGGTACTCTGACCAGTGACCATGTGAAGGCCCTGTCTCTGGTACTCTGACCAGTGACCATGTGAAGGCCCTGTCTCTGGTACTCTGACCAGTAGTCCTGGTTTTGTCTATGAACTGATTGCAACAAGACCGCGAGGACTTTTTTGTGCTATCCCTTTTGGACTGATTGTATGACTGTACTCTGTTGCTGTTTTTACATTTATGTCTAATAAACTATTAAATCCATCAATCAATCAATCAATTGTGCTGGCCTTCCCACAAATGAAACAATATATTTGTATGTTAAACAGTGTTGTATCCTATTCAACAATGTTGTACCCTATTCAGTCTTCTTGACGAGACGGCATGCTCTCACTCTGGTCTTACTGGAGTAGTTTTCTCAACATGATACAGTATATGATGAGGAGAGGAGAGTATATTGAATTTGGGTTTGCCAGGGTTTTATGAACATCATCTCTCTGTTGAACAACAGTTAGTGTTGAAGGTCTTCTGCCGTGGGCTTTATACATTATGGGTCTTGTTTCGTGCCTTTTTCCAACTGTTTAGCAAAGATGATACAAAGATTTGGATCCAATATTCCATTTTGGTAAAAGTTTAAAGATACACTTCAGAATTTGTACAGTATCTATGTTGTGCATTGCGCGCACTATTTTTAGGCTATAGTATATGTGCAGTAACCATATTACAAGTGATACTAATTAAGTCTATTTTCCATTCTGGTGAAACAGTGTCAGGGCAGGGTTCTGCTATTGTCAGTGTAGACTACTAGACAGGCAGTAGGCTCTGTTACACTAAAGATAACTAAATGCTAGGTCACTCTCCACTCCAGTCAGCTAAATAGCTACTTGATTTGACAAGGTTCATCTCATCTTTTCACATTCCAAAATATGTGAAATGATTTTACCTGTCATTTTATGAAGAAAGCCACATACTGTAGGCAATAAGATGCAGGTGGAGCCAAATACTGTAGTGTAGTATAACTTGACTGTAACCAAATAACTCAAATAACAGAAATGAATAACTTGATTATTTATATTTATGAGGATAATATTGAGATTTGAGCTTGATGAGGGAACATCCAGGTCATGTGCTGCAACATAATAATAGTTAGTAGTTCCAATCTAGGCTTGCATATTTCTCTATTGAAGCGGCATCTATTTGTTCACAATTTCTCATTTCTCAAGTTTGAGACATTTCATACATTTTAGGGACTTCTACTCAAGTGATTTGTTTATGTTTTCCAACCCTTGATAAGTGAAGTAAAAATAAAACTAATGTGATACTGTAGATTTCATTAGTTTTATTTCCCCCCGTTTGGGACACCATATATGTTTTGTGCCATAACTCCACGATTATGCAAGCTACATTTACACAATTGGTATTGCTGGATTCAGTAGAACCTCACCTTTCCTACAAGCCATCATATGTGTTGCTATGACAATCCATTCCAGAGTCACTACAAAGTAGAGAAGACATCTACATAGATGTACAATTCCGCCTACTGTAAGTATGTGTTCAAATGACTATATCTCATATTGACATTCAGATATTGACATTCAGTCTTTTCTAGAATGTAGAGGTATGTTCTGGCTTCAAGTATGCCAAGTTTTGAACCTCTCAGAGCTTCCATTGTGAATCTACATGCCTTTAAGTGCCTCAACCACCAGACGGACAGGCTTTATTTTTAGTTTGAGGTGTATAACTTTAAATAACAATTTCACCACTTTTGCAGTAAAATATTTTTATACAAGAATCCATTTCATGTATGGGAGGCCTTAGAGATGAGGAAAAACTATGTTGTGTTTGGTCCTAACTCCGGGAGGGGTATGCCGACTTCTGGGGGCCATTGTCGCAGTACTACATGGGTTTTTAACCGGTGCTGTTGCAGGTGGTCCCTTGCCATGCGTTCAGAAAATCATGTTTTTTACTCTTTTGTTTTTTGTTTGTAAAAAAAAGCCACTCTGTTGCATAGCTTTTAAAGATTATGTTGAAGTTTTGAAGATATTACAATGTTTGTTTAGAGCACTTTATAGCCAGCCAAGTCTATGGACTTTAATGTTTGTTTATGGCACTAAATGACGATGTGAGACGTCATGTGGCTGATATAAATACAGTGGGTGCCCCTCACTTCACATGAGTGTGATTTTGAGAGGTCTTGCCCACTTGGAGGGTCCTTGGCCTAATACTTAAATAGTTGATGCATTCAAATGTGCCTGTCAGACCACGTAAAACAAATATGATCTCCTGGTGATATAGCTCTCTGCACTTGGTGTTTTCATTTTGGTTTGTGCACTTTTTAGATTCTCAGAAATCAGCGTCACAGTTCAAACTATAAACCGCTGACATTCCGAAGCATATTGCCTCATGTTTTCACACCTCTTCTTCATAAGGTATGAAAACAAGAAGCAGTCAGTCAATCTGACTCATACTGTAATGCTCAAATTGTCTGATTGTTCAATCATAAATGTGGTGTTATTGCTTATACTCAGTTCTCAGTACTTCAGTTATTGTGGGGCGGCGGCGGCTCAGGGGTAGAGTGCCTGGATGGTAACCGTAAGGTTGCCAGTTCAAACCCGGGCTCCCCCAGAGTTACTGTCGAAGTGTCCTTGAGCAAGACACTGAACCCCTAATTGCTCCCGATGTGCTAGTTGGTGCCTTGCATGGTTTCCGCTGCCATCAGTGTATGAATGGGTGAATGTAATGCACAATCTCTGTAAAGCGCCTTGGATAAAGGCGCTATATAAATGCACCATTTACCATTTATTGCAGTTTCTCAGTTGCAACAACTGAGAAATCTATGGCACTTTCAACTTTTTTTCATTGTCTTCACATTTCTATACTTTATCGCTGTTTATATTGTGTTCAGCAGTTTATGTTGCACACATATTGTAGGCCTATAATGAACCAGAAACCTGTTGACAGATTTAACTGAAACACTTCAACGTGTACAACCATTACGCCTGGAGGATACAAAGATACAAAGTAGGATTAGTTATAGATCTTGTTAAAAAAAATGATTTGTGACTGTTATATTCTTCCCAAGTGGGCCTAAACACAGATTCCTATCCATCATTGTGCCGTAGTTATCTGCAGTTGCAAAATGGCAAATCTTTGTTTTTCCCGACAGCAAATTGAACATTAAAATGATCAAAATAGGTTCCCATATTATTGCACAATTTTAAAAGGCTTCTCCGGTTCAATGAAAAGAGACACATCGCTGCTACTGTAATTCAGCAGTCTGAACGCAGGATAAATGTGGGCACTTATTCCAACATTACTGGCTTTTGTCGTAGTTGAGAAAGGGTAAACAAACTGGAGACAGTACATGTTGCGAGGGGATCATACCATGTATGGTGCAATGGTTCTCATGGGTGAACAGACCATCACAGGCGGGTTGGGCTCTGGGTGAAGACCAGTGCTGGACATTAACTACAGTACATGTGCTCAAGTGCTCTACTTAACCCATTTTGACCTGAGATCAGTTTTCTGAAAAAGCTTTCTATGTCAGTCGTTCTTCGATTTTATAAAAATAGCAGACCTACAAGCTCGTAGCGCGCCACTAGGTGGCCCGCTATGAGCTTGTAGATCTGATATTTTTCAATAGCTAAAGCACAATGTAATGCTAACACCAAAAGGGGTTCCCGCCCAGAATGGGTTTTAAATAGGCTACAATGTTGAGGTTTCTACTTTACTATATTTCCAATTGTCAGTAGGCTACTTATACTTCTACTCCACAACATCTCAGAGAGGCAAATATTGTACTTTTACTCCACTACAATTATTTGAAAATCCAGCATCAGGGTCTGTAGCTCTGCAGTGATGCTGGTTTGTGTTGCCAGTATAGTCGGTGGTGGAAAAAGTACATTTTTACTTAAGTAAACGTATCAATACTGCAATAATAGAAATGAAACATCTAGTGCAGTCTCCCCTCCACTCCTCCTCCTCCAGTCACAGTGCACCAGCACCTCTTCATAATGAATACATATTACACAAACAACAGAATTGTTCTTTTTATTATTAATATTTATTATAAAAAAAAGAAAACACAGAAAATCACGGAACCCGAGGCTCAGACTGGCCTGACTACTTAGCGTGCATTTTGGGGCCTACCTCTACCTGAAATCGTCGGGACGGGTACGGTCGGGCCCCGGGCAGAGATTGAGAACTCTACGATTTGTTGTGTATTAGCTTGTCTGAAACCTTAATCAAGTTGAGAGAGCAACTTAAACGCCGTTGCGGATATGTTTGTTTTAAAGTGATGTTATGTTCCCCTCTGTCAGGTGAAAAGAAGCAGCTTGGACTCCTCATGCATAGAAGGAGGCATGAGGTCAGTCCGCTGCCCCCCCAGGTTGGCAGAGGAAGTGTAGCCCCCAGGATTACATTAGATAATTGGCACTGGGTGAAAAGAAACTGGGTTAAAAAATCGTGGGATAAAAATGTAAGTTTAAAAAAAAAAGTGATGTTATGTCAAGCTTCGCTGTCGATGGGCTATTTTATCGCACGAGGGGGGGTGGGTTCGTTAGGCCACGGACCCCCATTTGATTATCTCTGTGAACGCAATCTACACGGTGCAATAACTCTGTACAAATAGAACCCATAGTTCAGAGTTAAAACTCTGAACTACGATTTCAATTCCACAGCCAATGGGGCGCTGAAACCTTGCCCAAATTTAGAGTCATACATGATAGATATGTCATAGATAACTGACGTCATCGGCTGGCCACGTTTAAGTCTGCCAACATGGAGGTGGAGCCTGCAACATGCAACATTTTTGTATAGGTGTAATTGAGGCCTTAGATACACGTACACTTTTCTGTTTACTGTCACAACTCAATTAATCACAAGAGGGAAGCTGTCTTTAGACATTTTAATAATAGGATAAAACTGCTAAGTAGAGTAAACATTAGCCTAATAGCACATAGAGGGAGACGGACATCAATTATTCTGACGCATACTTGACATCAATACTATTGACATCTTTGATTAATTAAACATTTTCAGAAGTGGCAAAACTTGCGTAGTGTTTCCTTACTGTTAGCTATAATGATAGACCATCTGTTTTTATATTTAGCAAACAGACGTTACGCAAACAGTTGTCGGTCTGATAGGTCTGCTGTGCTTTGCTGCTGGACCCCGCAATGTTGTTCCTGCTTGCAATGCCAAGGATAACATGGACTGTAATACAGCACAGATTATCCAACCTGGTTTGAAAATGGATTGCTAACCAAATGGTTGAGAAACTGCACAATAACACCCTCTGAAGTGGATCGTTTAAATGACATAAACGGTTTGATCGCTTTCAAATCATATCCTTGGCAAAACAAATAGTTTATTTATTTATTTTTTGAAACTGTTTGAGAAAGCTTTCACTTATTGTAGGTGTCAGGATCAAGATAGGGATGCCAGGGTTAATGTGGTTAAGAGAGTGGGTTTTGTGTTAACACATAGAGGACACATTTCTTCCAGATATTTCTTTGCTCAACAATCATTTACTGTTCAGGCCGCCTTAACAGCTGGATTCATCATACCAGTGACGGTAGATAGAACCTTTAGTTACTTGCACAGGAGAGAAGGGTGCATGTGTGTGTCTTGCTCATATGGTAACATAAAAAATATAACACATAAATCAAACAGTAACCAAACATAATCCAAGGACAAACACATATATTCCTCCCCAAAGCATTCCCATAGCAACAATAACAGAATGACTGAGGCATGCTGGGAAGTCCCTCCCCTGTACAATGAATGCGCAGCTCAGAACACTACGATATGATTCTTGTACGCCTTCAAGTTATTGATCATTGCCAGCCATTGTTTTCACCTTGGGACTGAGTCATTGTGGCAAAAATGTTTGTGTTTTTTAGCTTTATATTTGGGCATTCTAGCACGACAAACGGTAAACTGCAGTGATGTAAATAGGTTTTCAATGTAATGGGACCAGGGTGGTATTTTAGATGGGTCCCAGGCACTTTTTATGATTCCCACTTCAATGACATTAGGAGTCATATTTTGTAAAAAAAACAAAAAAACAACTCCCATCATCTTTAATGATTATATTATGGTAATATTCATTTAGAAAATGTACCTGTATCTGAAAGAAATAAACACAATTCTAAATCTGACAACTTTACATTTGCAAATAATTATGCAAACAACAGTGCAAATTATATGCACCATTATAACACCAAAATAAATAAATAAAGTAAAATAACTTAAACTAGAAAAAGTGCCCTTCCGGGCACAGGTCTCCACCAGGTTATCCACAGATCCGTGCAGTTAGAGGTAAAAACACTTTTCGGCCAGTTATAGCGCCACCTTGAGGCTGAGTTGAAATTGTTCATGTGGCATTTCGTCCTCGGCCTAGTGGGAATGTGGGTGCACAATTTCACGGAAATCACGCGATGTGCTCATGATTTGCAGCATTTTGTTTGAAACTGAGCACTCCTGTGAACTTTGGAAGCCAATCTTAACCAATCAGGATGGAGTCTGATAAATCTGAAAGACCCGTTTCGTTGAATGGCTCTAGAGAGACTGTGTACCAATTTGCGTGATGTTTGGACAAAATCTGTAGGTGTACTGTGCAAAAACTTGTTTTGCACAAAGCGGCCTCCTGGTGGCGCTATAACAGGCCGTTCTGGAAAGTTTGGGGCAGAGGTTCATCGTTGGCATCCAGGGAGTGTGTGTGCAAAATATGGCATCGACCGGGTTAACGGTGGCCGAGATTAGCTGTTCACGGACACACGGACACACGGACGGACGGACGGACGGACACACGGACGGACGGAGTGCAAAACATACTCTCCCCACATGCCTTCGGCCTGGTGGAGACAATAAGCAAATTAAATACACTCAGTGAGCTAAAAAAAGTGTATGCCTGAATCGTGCATTTATGCACAGCTCAATTAAAGTATCTCATTTGTCATTAGATTGTAGGCCTACCAGTGCAAATATGCAATGGCCGTTTAGCCAAAATGCGCAAATCTACAAGGCAAGCTCGGAAAAACACTTTTCAGCATGTGGGAACCGCCACGGGGGTCCGCGGTATAGTATAGTACTATACCGCGGTAGTCCGCGCCGTTGTGTTTACACTGTTTACTGTTGTCCATTGACTTCCAGTATGAAATTGGTTCTAAAAAGATAAGTATGAAACATTTCGAATGGGGGTGTAGATGTGAAAAAAAGTAAGTAAATAAATAAGTAAATAAATAGGTTTGTTTGTCCACCGCAGGTTTATTGGATTGGGCTAAAACCTTTACATTACGTTGTCCATCCACACATTCATCTTCAATCTCTTGTCCACAGTCGGGTCGCGGGGCAAGAGTTCAAGCCTTCTGTTTCCCAGGCTCACATCCCTTGTTCTGTTAAAACGGGCAAGCTTATGCCTTCCGGCCACCTCTGTCCCCGCATCTGTCCTCGCATCAACCCGGATGGGCCACATAGGCATTTCATGTTTAAAGTGCACAACTGATGAGCTGTCACTTATGGACAATGAGGCCTTTCTGTCAATTTCTGGCAAGATATCAGGGTCTTTTTGTATATTTTGACAGGATATCTATCTGAGGGGCGATAGAGAGAACTCATATCTGAATACAGGCCTGTCCACCACTTGAACTCTGCTTGACCGCTAAGCGAACTTGGCATATGCTAAATAGCACAAGAACTTGGCCTGTCCAGTGCTCACATTTGGCAGACAGATACAGAGATTTGTGTATTTAAAGATAGTTCCGGCAACCGCCGATCCAACCGGCGGTCCAACCTCATCACTCCCTTTCGGTCCTTGGCGACACACACCAAGTTTGAGGTTGATCGGTCAGACGGTTATCGATATATATGCAGTGGACACACACACACACATACACACAAACACACACACACACACACACACACACACACACACACACACACACACACACACACACACACACACACACACACACACACACACACACACTTCTAGATGCTATAGCCTCCTACAGAGCCACACTGCCTTCTCAAAATTTGCACCTAAATTATTGTACGATAGAAATCAAGCACGCTATGCAATTCCTCTCTCAAGACATATCCCGTTTTCTTTTTTGGCTGACAAGCACCAAACCCAGTCAATAATGAACAACAAAAGGGAGGGGTGCGGCCATACTTTCCCCCCCAAAGTAACACATAACATAAAATGGTTAGATGAACATAAATCAATCGCAATAAACACATAAATTCCCCCCAACATATTCCCATGGCAAATAATAACACAATAACAATTTACAATTTACGGGTTGCCTGCCGGCCTGTTTTAGGATTGATTTAAGCTTTTCCTGATTACATTTAAGGGACTCCACGGTCTGGCCCCTGATTACATTTCTGAGTTGTAAAGCCCTTGTGTGTGCTGTGCACAGCCTCAGGACATATAGGAACCAGCTTGTTCTACTACGGTCGAGTGATAAAGGTTCACCGTGGGTGGGTGTAGGTATAGGGTCACCCCTACAAAGCCAGTAACAATGTTTTTGGACACATCAACTTATTTGTTTATCCCAAAGGTCAAATTAGCCTTCGTGATTTTGGGGGTTTAAACAATTATCTTAAGAACAATTGGTGTAATATCACTGATTTGCTGATATCTCATTTGGCCGACCAAATGCAGTGATGGAAATTGGTTTTCAAAAGTAATGGGTCTTTTAGATGGGTCCCAGGGACATTTTATGAGTCCCACTTCACGAGTCATAGTCATTTAATCTTCATGTATGATATTAACACAATTCCAAATCTGACAACTTTATATTCAGTCATAATATGGTTTTTACACTCAGACTCAGATATGTTACCCATTCAAGGTCTGCTCATGTCACATGGATTCTTGTTACAGTACAGTACTGAATACAGTATTGCGTCCCAGGACTCCCGGGAGGGGGACACGATTGCGTCCTTTATCAATCTATTGCGTCTAGGGACGCAAAATGTAGCCTATTTGCAACACTGCAGTGCAAATGTACAAAAGTCTTTTGAAAATAGCAGATCTACAACAAGCTCACGATGTGTCGCATCGTGCCGCATTGTGCCCTTGTAGATCGTCTATTTTCATATATATATATAGTTGCTGAAGTGGTTAATGTATGTTTTGTAATAATAATCCAAATCTAGAAAGTAACTTAGTAACTAAAGTTTTCAAATAATGTAATTGTAGTAGAGTAAATGTACAATATTTGCCTCTGAGATGTAATTGAGTATTGCAAATTGGAAGTACTGCAGTGAAGTAAAAGTACCTCAAAATTGTACATTACTTGAGCAAATGTACTTAGTTACTTTTCACCACTGGTGTCAAGGCTCCTCAACTCTGGAACGACCTGCCTGAACAGCTCTGGCTTGATACTGTATGCACATCAGTCACTTATTAAGACATAATTATGGAAAGGCCATAGGTCGTCATTTTATTATATTATTATGCCTTAACTTCTTTGTTTGTTTTCCATGTCAGTATTGCCAACTCTGCCCTGCCCTGTGCGTCTTCCCCAAGGTTTCTTGCCCTATTGACCATATGCACACCGTGGACATCTGGCCAGCAAGGTGGTAACTAGCTGCAATTTCCCATTGACAGCCCATACATCCAAACAGAAAAGTCCTATCTCATTGTATTAAACAATGTTAAACTCACAAACATTGCAGCTGCATGAAAAGCATGAATTATCCTCTTTCTAAAGTGTTTGTTTCCACTATACGTTATGAGCTACTTCCTGTCAAGAAATTCCATGCAGGTGGTTGTTTTAAGTGTTTTTGGAAGCACTCGTTTTCAGTAAAGCAACCCCCTGCTGTCTCCTGCCTTATCCAATTTAAAACAGATGACCGTTGAGTAATATCCAAGGAGCACTTCCAAACCTCCTCATTTTTATGAAACAAACACTTTGCAGATAGAAAGAGGATAATTCAAGCTTTTCATACAGCTGCAATGTTGGTGAGTTTAACATGGTTTAATTAGTCAGACTTTTCTATTTGGATGTATAGGCTGTCAATGGCAAATTGCAGCTAGTTACCAGTACACCCTGCTGGAAAGATGGCCACAGTGTCAATTGAGAGTATTTGTACAGGATGCTAATGGCTATGGCTAAAGTCATGTGATTGCTAGCATAAATGATAGGTCAAGTGGTCAGGTGGTGATGGCTGTCTCACTGCTCTGGGAGTAACACATGTAATAACAGGTTAATAACTTAAAGGATATAAGTACCAGTAAGACACATTGACGGCAGACTGCTGGCCAATCACTGGTGCTTTGGCATGGGGAGTCAGATCAACATGGAATGAATTCTGTACTTTAAGGAGCATGTCTTGAGTGTACAGGGGTTGATGAGGTCAAATCAACATATTGAATGTCAGAATAGGCCAGCTCCATATATGGAAATCTAAGGGTGGTAGCGGGGTTTGATGAGGGCCCAGGTAGGGCCAGGCCTTAATTTTCGGGCCTGTTGAGAACTCTAGTTTTCACCGGCTGCTGGGAGCGGCTGCACTAATAACTTTGGGGCAGGCCCGTCTAGAGTTTGAATGGACTTATGGACAGGTACAGTAAGTCAAAAGGGAGACATCGAAGAAGAATGATGAATGGGGAAGAATCAACGTATGGAATGTCAGAACAGGTTCTGACATATATCCATATATGGAGATCTAAGTGTTTGAGGTTTGAGGTCAGATGAGTTGCTGGCCAATATTGATGACATCAGGGATCTCCATATATGGGCTTAACTGCGACGGTAGGTCGCATTTACTATATGCATCTCTGATGATGTCACGTGATGTCACGATGACCTGGGCACCATATATTGGGGATGATGTCACATGATGTCACGTGATGTCACGATGACCTAGGCGGCTTGCCTGGGGGGAGTGACGGGCGTTTGAATTAGGTGTCGTGACAGAGTGACGGGGATTGTGGGTTGTGTGACTTTGCAAAGTCAGGTGACCTCACCAAGACGGACAACTACCAGATTACATTTTATTAATTCTATCACACACACACACACACACACACACACACACACACACACACACACACACACACACACACACACACACACACACACACACACTACAAAATAGTTACACAACAACACACCAAATAAAACTTAAGTACATTTGGAACACATACACATCAGCCATCCACCTGCAGAAAATCACACGCTGTGTTTTTCAGGGTTTGAACAGCAGTTGTGGCTGTGATGTGGTGAGTGGTGAGTGAGTGTATGTGCGCGCGCGTGTGCGTGTGTGTGTGTGTGTGCGCGTGCGTGCGTGGAGTGGTGAGTGTGTGGGAATGCCCGGAGGCCTCTTCTTCCCCCTCCTGGGAACATGCAACACTGGAGCGCTCAGCGTATGGACGGAGCATTTACTGCCAGCAGCCATTACAGGATAATTACAGCATATACAGCGGCCTGTCTCAGGGGGGAGATCGTCCAAGGCCGCTGGAACTGCTAATCTAGGACACCCTGTTCGAGGATAAGTGAACGAGTGTCTTTTCTTTTTCTCTCTCGGGCCATTTTTTTCTTTCTGTGTGTGTGCGTGCGTGCGTGCGCGCGTGTGTGTAGTGTACACTACAGTCAGTCCATACAACAGTGAGTTAGTCTGTGCATTGGCACACACACACACACACACACACACACACACACACACACACACACACACACACACACACACACACACAACCCGTGGCACTATGAGCCAAGAAGAGCTATAATTTCGGGTAGCAGGCTTGGCCTGCCTCGCCTCAGGTAACAGCTAAAGCCCATAGATCTGATCCAGGCTCCTCTGACTGGAGAGGACGGCCAATTTGCTCTGAGCAAGGCGCGGGGTGCGGGGGTCACATGGGGGGGGGGTGGGGGGGGGGTTAGTGGAGGGAGGAGGGGGGGTGTTCTTGAGCCGGGGGAGCAGCTGGACTTGTCAACAGATTAATGCATCAACCTGAGTGGCAGGTCCAGGACTCCGCCTCCTCTCAGCTCCCTCGTAGCACACTTGGTGTTCTGTGAAAAGTCCTGTATCAACAAACAGCTGGAAACAGGCCCTTGCAGCTCTCTCTCTCTCTCTCTCTCTCTCTCTCTCTCTCTCTCTCCCCCCCTCCACATCATTCCTCCTGGATAGCCCTTGACAGCCCCCTCCCCACCCCCCAGTCCAAGGAGAGCCAGGTGGCAGTATTGTTGTGGTCGGTGCTTGGGTTTTTTTTTCCTTTTTTGGGGAGGGGGGGAGGGGTGGGGGACAGGGTGCGTATTTTTCCATTGGCACACTTTGCACGTCTCCACACTGCACGCAGCACGCCTATCGGAGCCATGCGTGACACCCCGGCCCCACTAATGCTGCCCAGATGAGGAGGGGAGAGGAGAGAGGAGTGGGGGGCAGAATGGGGAGAAGGGGAGGTGAAAAGAGCTCACGTGTGTGAAAAAGAAAGAGTGGAGAACCTTGTGGAGTTGCGGAGGAGCTTGGATGACTGCGCACAGCTAAAACCAACACCGCCATTTTTTATCTTCTGTGCAGGTGTGTTAGAAGAAGAGTGGGAAGAGAGACCCCAGCTTGAACCACTTAAACCCTCTTTTAATACTTAGTGAAACGGACAGTTGGCTCTGTGTACGTGGTCTGCGTGCTCTTCTGCACCAAATCGTGGCCAGAAATAGCAGATCTACAAGCTCACAGTAGAGCAGCTGTTTCTGGTCGACTGTTCCCTTCACATTAAAGGGGAGGAGGGGGTGGGGGGGGCTCTAGGGTTCACGTGGTTAAGCTGCGATGATGAGGAGGCAAACCGAGTTGGACGTTGGATGACTGCGCATAGCAAAATATACTACTGACTGCTCGGTCAGCGCTTTTTGCTGAGTAGGTGTGTGTGAGGAGAACAGAGGAAGAGAAACCCCCCTCCACTTCTTCCTCCTGACCCCCCCCCCCCTTTTTAAGCTGCGGTGAGGCAGGTGACCTAGTGCAGAGTCATCGCTCAGAGGCAGGTTTGTTTAAAGGTTCCACCCACAGTGGTCTGACTAGCAGGTCACTCTCTCCACCACCTCTCTTTGATGTGTCCGTCCGTCTTCAATGGGATGCACACAGCCCCATTGAACCGTGAAGTGCGTGCGTGCGTGCATGCGTGCGTACGTGCGTACATGCGTGCGTGCGTGCGTGCGTACGTGCGTGCGCACGTCAACTTCTTCCTTTGAAGATGTGTTTGCGTCCAGGCCAGTGACACCATGAAAGGAAGAGACAAATTTGTGCAAACGAGCTCTAATTATGGCCCTGTAATAAGGTGTGTTAGCAATCATCTGCTTACAACTGTAATACTCTCCCGTCCTGGCTAACCAGATCACCCACACAATAAATACTCTGTGTGCAATGACTGTCATGTGGGACAATGCCAAAGGTTAATTGATGATTGTCCATGCGTTAGATGGGAATGTATTCGCCTGTGTGCGTGTGTGTGCGAGCGTGTGTGCATGCGTGCACCCACGTACACACGCATATGTTTGCGTTCATGTTCATGTGCAACAGTCCCAAACAGCTGCATCGGTGTGTCATCCTGCCTTTTTGGCCTGGAGTGCTGTACAGAAGAAAAATAAACATCTCTCCTCCTACACCACAGAACCTTGAACTGACAGCACGCACGCACGCACGCACGCACGCACGCACGCACGCACGCACGCACGCAGAGAGAGAGAGAGAGAGAGAGAGAAAGAAGTGCTATTTATTATAAGAAATTACAATAGTAATGCGTGCAATTTGCAGATTGACAATTATCTGTTGTGGTTTCTAAACCCATGTATGACTTAGCAGAGTTGATGGAAGTGTGTTTATTGCACCTGGCGATGTTGTGCAATCTACAACAATGTCTGTCTGTCTGTCTGTCTGTCTGTCTGTCTGTCTGTCTGTCTGTCTGTCTGTCTGTGGTGTGTGCAATAATTCATGTCAGGGATGTAAGAAGTACTCGCATGATTTACTTAAGTAAAAGTATCAATACTGCAGCTAGCTGTGTGAAATATATATTGGCTGAATTTGTTAGTGTGTTTTGTAATGATATTACCAAAATCTACAAGGCAACTAGAATTAGTTTCCATATAATTGTAGTGGAGTGAACAATGTACAATATTTGCCTCTGATATGTGGTGGGGTAGAAGTAATTACTGAAGTAGCCCACCTCAACTTAAGTAGGCTATAGCCCACTTGAGGAAATGTACTTACTTAGTTACTTTGCACCACAGGTGTGCAGTAATGTCATGACTGACATGTATGTAGTTCTTAATGGACATTCTTAACTGACATGGTGTGATGGGAATTACTAACACAGCAACCCAAAGCAACAGTACTTTACCACTCACAAAAATGAGCATGAACAGTAACCCTGTAAAACTGTCTCAATGTACCATGCCTCTCTGTTTTGGTATCTGCCTCTCTTCTCCCTCTCTCTCTCTCTCTCATGCACACGCACACACGCACCCACGCACGC
The DNA here is from genome assembly GCF_964188405.1 of Protomyctophum parallelum. Taxonomy (NCBI): domain Eukaryota; kingdom Metazoa; phylum Chordata; class Actinopteri; order Myctophiformes; family Myctophidae; genus Protomyctophum; species Protomyctophum parallelum. Next base: position 15,397,040 of record NC_139718.1, read on the forward strand.
ACGCACGCACGCACGCACGCACGCACGCACGCACGCACACACACACACACACGTCACGTGCATATAAACAGACACGGCAGCCTGCAGCCTACCGTTTCGCTGCTGCTGTGTGTGTGTGTGTGTGTGTGTGTGTGTGTGTGTGTGTGTGTGTGTGTGTGTGTGTGTGTGTGTGTGTGTGCGTGTGCGTGTGCGTGTGGATGTTGTTCTTTGTTCTGAGGGCCCTGACAGTGAGTAGAGGTCCCGGGAGACGCATGCTGAAAGTTGAAAGCTCAACTCGACTCTCTGAAGTGGCATGCTTTCATGTTGCACATTGTGTTGTAGCCTGAGGGGGGGGAGGTGGGTGGTGGTGCTGGTGGGCAACACTAGTCCAAGAGACAAACTTATTTCAAAAGCAGCTGGTGTCGATCACACCACCCTCTCTTGCAAAAGTTGTAACCGTTTGAAACTTCATTAAAACTCAATACTTTTTTTAAAAGATGGAAGAGGTTACTTTTAAAAGGGAGAAACAAATAAACAAAAAAACTGTAATTCTCGCTCAAAATGTGACGTTTGCCAGCAGCAAGTTGTGGCTCATACTCTCTCTATACCTTGTCAGAGTAACATCTTATTAAAATGTGTATTCATGCCCCGGGCGGCTTCCCTCATTGCTGAGGTCAGGAAGCATGTCAGGACATGAATCTATGTTCTCTGCACCATGCTGCACGATTTAATGACTCCTGTGTGTGTGCGAGAGAGAGAGAGTGTGTGAGTGCATGTGTACACGTGTGTGTGTGTGTGTGTGTGTCTGTAGTGTGACTGTGTGTATGTGCACACGTGCGCACGTGTGTGTGTGTGTGTACGTAGTGTACTGAGTCACGCGTTGTGGTTGCTCCCTCTGTCATTTTAAGGCCCGTTCATAATGACTTTCAATATTAGATGCTTATTATCTTAATTGTGCTCAGACGGTGTCAGGCTGTTCTCAGCCAAGCCTATAGAGCCAATAAAAGCTCACCGCAGCTGCAACAGGAAGGCCGTGGGGGGGGGGGGGGGGGGGGGGGAATAAACCTGAAGTACAGAGCAATTTGGGTATAGGCCCAAAATCCCCCGAAAATAAATGGCAGAAAGTTCAACCTCTCGAGTGTCACACTACAAAACTGCATGGTACAGCATGTCACAAGCACCCCCTGCACTCATCGGGGCCTTTAGATTGTTAAACTAAGCATACTGGACAATACAAATGCACATACGGTCAATTTTCTACACATGCGTATTGCAAAACTGCATGGCCATTGTCGAATTGTATTATTTGCAATGGTCCAATGGATTTCACAGGCTAGGTCTGTCCAGGTTCATATGAGAATGATTTGTACACGTGGACACTCATGTCCCTGCTGTGTCCTCGAATGACCCATTTGGCAATGTGTGTTATTGTCAAAGCTGTGTTCATGATCTTGGATTGGGTTTCTCCATCCCGTGCCAAGAGCAACAGCCTTTCCTGCACCCCCCCGACCCACCCCTGCCCCCCCACAGCCAGCCCCGTGCTTCACCGTCCACTCGTACCCGAGCCCCCCAACACTCTCACCCCCCACCTCCCCCCCGATCGACATGCATCACCCCGGTGGGTTCAGAGTGACAGATAAGACAATGCAAATCACTGTAGCTGGGCTGTGAGGGAGACTTCCGAAACGGAAGAGAGTGGTAATTCCACGCAAGTCTGTTAACGTTTTATTCTCTCTTCCTCAGCTTTGTTGGGAACGGAAGAAATAGTCTTGACGGTTGATTTTTTTGGGACTCGGCGCCGTTGTAAAATACAAGCGCAGATTCTGTACAGGCCCACAGCATGTTGTGCGGCAATGGTCGTGAATGTGGTGGCTTTTACCTAGTAATTTATTTTCCCCAAGTCGTATGATTAAGCTCAATTTAATGTAGTTCATGGGGCATATGGTGGGGAGGAAGAATCCTCCTCTATGAGATCAGTTCATGCTTGTAGCCTTGTACACAGCACTGCGTAGAAAATCTGAAGAACTTTATTTAATTTATGTCAATGAACACAGATGTGTCTGTTTGCTTATATTCACATTCATTCATGTACATTAGAGTCTGTACAGTAGTCGTTGCACAGGCCAGGGTCAGTCGTCGTATACACCGTCCCTGTGGCACTTTTGGGGTTAAGTCAGTGCCTTGCTCAGGGGCATTTTGGCAGAGTTGAGGTGCACTATAGCGGTGGTTCTCAACCTTTCATCATGGTTAAAAGATAATAACATAAGTTGACAATTCATGAGGAAGTATATTCATTTTGTATTGGATGATCTACGATGATAGGAGCGCCCCTCACGGATGCTGCCAGCATATTTCAAAATATAGGCGCCAGAGTGCCAGCAGATATGGCAGATTTTACTCTGAACGGTCTCCCCCCAAAAACCGGGAAGCATACTCTTCCATTCTTACCTCACGCTGGTCACGCTAAAGTCTCTAGAAGCGTTAATATTCCAAACGAGAGGCATGCTGAAGTCAGAAATGAAGACAGAACATTGTCCTTCTGGTCAAAACCAGTTACAAGCCATTCTTTTGGAGCAGTATAAACAAGGAAGTGAACAGCAGCGCGCATGTGCAAAACACTAAGGAGAGGCCAACAAAAAAAAGGAGAAAAGACGTGTAGCATATACACGTCCAAGGCCTCCTGCGGTTTGATTAGAAAAGAAGTGTATACACGTCCTTAGCAAGAAATGAGTTAAAAAGGTCCTAAAAATCATAAATTGTCACTTTACCCCCCCCCCCCCCCAAAATCATGTGAGGACCCCCCTGGGAGAACCACTGCACAATAGTACCATCCACAGGTTTGTTCCCATCCGGAATTCACCCTCCTGTTGGTGCCGACATCATAGCACTGACCTTTACTTATGGTCCACCTCAAGGTCGGCCTGCCACCTCAGCATATGCTTAGCTACCTGTTTGTTTGTTTGTTTATTTATTTATTTTCTCAATTCAGTCATCCTTTCCCCATGTGTATAGCCTATACTGCTTTGGGCCTGCTCCTGCATCGCCCTATGCCTGATAGCTGATAGCTTAGCATTGCTTGGATGATTCAGGGAACACCTTAACTCTTTTTTTTACCAGGTATACATACTGTATATATACGGACGTCGACGCTATAGGTGGTGTCATATCCCAGGTCTGTATGTATACGTACCCCTAAACGTATACTATAATATAATGGTGAAAAACTCCATATTTTAAAGTGAACGCGTATGGTGGCACTTGGGAACTGGGGTTTATGCTAACAGCTAGAGTTAAGAGTGGATATATCAATACCATGGATTACGGTATAATTGTATTCCATTTGTTGCAAAAACATATTCCTGGGTGAAATGAAAGTATACTGTAGTGGGGAGCTGCCTATAAGAATGTCAACAACTGGAGGCAATAAAAGGTTAAGATGTTGCACTATCGGGATGTGAAACCGCTAGTTCACTTTTTGTGGTTAGGTGTCGACATGTGGTGCTTGTATTTCATATATCATCTGGTGTAGGACCACGCACGCACACACACACGCGCGCACACACGCGCACACACACACACACACACACACACACACACACACACACACACACACACACACACACACACACACACACACACACACACACACACACACACACACACACACACACACACACACACACACACACACACAACTGAACACCCACACACACACACACTGTCACACACGCACACTAACACACAAATGCACATGCACACACAGTCACGCACACACCCACACGCGTGTGCACACACACACACACACACACACACACACACACACACACACACACACACACACACACACACACACACACACACACACACACACTCTTATAGTGCATCATGCATCGCCATTAATGTCCACTGGTCAAGCAACACAGGCAGCCTCTGTAGACCATCTTTAAACCACAGATCAAGACCTATTTTTGTCTGTTATTTATGTACTCACTGCTTTGCTTGTTTCGCTGCCTTTTTTATTGTTGTCTTATTATGCTATTATTGACTTAGTTTTGATCTTGATGTTGTTTTATGTTGTTTTTTGCTCTGTAATGCACTTATCTCATGAAAGGTGCATTATAAACAAAGTTTATCATTATTATTACGAGCACTCGCATCAGATTCTCCAGGAAGGGTGTGTGGGTATATATATATAGGCTACAGATCCCTTCACACCTGCTCATTAAAACCAGGCAAGGCGTGGAAGCGTTGCATTAAGAGACAGATGATGACACTAACAGTGTGAGGTTAAGGCATTCTGACCAGCAGCAGTCCAACCAGTGAAGCTTGGCACCCACCGGCTCTCTCCTCTTTATAGCCAGATTTATACTTAGACGTAGGACAGGGCATAAATTAGCACGGCACGTCCACTGTAACATTCATTAGAATGCCTTAATGAAAAACTAATGAGAATCTCATGACGGGGTCAGTGGTGGCGCCAGCGTTAGATAATGTCTTCTTTGATACTGTGATTATTTCCAGAGGTCTGGCTAACATTAACATTGTGCAAGTGTTCACTCTTGAATCATCCTCTGTGTGACTGATTGAATTAGAACACGCATAAAGCAAAGCGCAGCCTTATATTACTACTTTCTACTTTATTCTGAATTAAAGGGCCCAAAATGAATCTGACAACTTTCAAAAGATTAGTGTTGCTTTGAGAGGCTAACATTAAAGCTGCAATCCATATAAGTTTTATATGTCTTCTTTTAATGCAGAGAGGCAATTGCGACTGTAACGCCTCTGGTTCCAACTTAGCGTCAGCCAAGAGGGAATCAAGCCATTATTATTGGCCATGGGCCATGTTGGACGTATGAGCTTCAGCCAGTACTAGCCTACTTTCCGCCCAGTAGGGCCTGAATCACACCTTCAACAGATTGTATGCTTGTTGTATATTGACTGATGCAAGCTCGCAATGCATTTCCAATGGAAGTCAAATGGTTTGACACAACAATTTTGTTGTATGAGGGGGTGGGGGCCGGGGCAGTCGAAACACAGCCGAAAGCCATACAACACAAATGTTGTGTCAAACCATGTGACTTCCATTGGAAATGCATTGTGGCAAGATGTATCACACCCTTTGTATACATCTAGCATGCATCAATGTTGTATGCTAGATCGAAAGGTGTGAGTCGGGCCTAGGTGTCCTACCCAACAACAGTGGTGGAAAGTAACTTTACTTAAGTACTGTACTTAGGTAAACATTTTGAAGTATTTGTACTTTACTGGAGTAATTCCAATTTCCAAATACTTTTAATCTACATTCAGATTATTATTACAAAACGTACATTAACCACTTCAGCCCTGTATACATTTTGGCCATTCGAAAAGAGTCGATCTACAAGCTCACAATGCGCATTGTGAGCTTGTAGATCGGCTTTTTATACATTTACAAACTTGAAACATGACATTCTATACAATTATAGTATTTTACTTACTTACTTAGTTGTAGTACTTTTTACTTGTAACGTAGTATTTCTATATTGCAGAATTGATACTTTTACTTAATATCTATGGTCTAAATGGCTAAATGGAACATTTCTTTTAGATGAAACATATTAATTAAAATCACACCCATGTGAAGTGAGGGGCGCTCTTATCTTCATACATCATCTCATTCTGGCCAATCACAATTTGCGTCCTCACTTTTGTCTTTACACTACTTATTATTTTGTAGATATCTTTGGGGGCTTTTTTGCCTTTATTGACAGAAATACAGTAGCTTGACAGGAAATGGGGAGAGAGATGGGGGTTTCGGGACTCGAACCCACAACACACTGTCATGCTGGATTACCAGCCTAGGTGCCTGGACCGCTAAGCCGGCCGGCCCAGGCCTACACTTTCATTTACACAAACACTCAAAACTAGTCATACAGTATAGGTGGTGGTAGCAAAACCCTCAAAGCACCCCTCAAAATAAGGACTAGCTTTAAGCTTTAAGACGATTCTCTCTCTCTCTCTCTCTCTCTCTCGCTCTCTGGCTCGCCTCTGGTTGACAGTTGTCAAAAGAAAAGAAAAAATAACATTAATTTTATATAGATATATATATATATAGATTTCATTTGAAGAAATAGTAAATAGGTAGATCCTACAACACATAAATCAGTTTGGTATGCCGTAAAAACGACGGAACAATAAAATGACTGTAGAGCTGCATGGAATCTCACGGAATGACTCTTAATTTCTAATTTTGATCTAGGGCCTGAGATATGAGATATGCATGAGATATGGGTTGGATTTTCTAGAACGGTCGAAGAGACTCCGCCGTGTTTTATGAGCAGCACAATGTGGAGAGGCCCGTGCCAGATAACGGGCTCTTTATGTGGATGGTCTTTCTCCAGGCCTGGAGAGTGGAGACCTCGGGTCAGCCAGGAGATATTAGCAGTGGTGGAAAGGAACTGTATGTGCATCGGCTATTTTCAAAAGGTTTTTAATACATTTGAAAACTTGAAATGGGATATTCTGTACAACGAGTTCTTTTACTTCTGTACTTTTACTGAAGTACATTTTAAAATCTGGACTTTTACTTCCAACGGAGTGTTTCTATGTTGCAGTATTGATACTTTTACTTAAGTAAAAAAAGAAACGTGAGTACTTTTTCCCCCACTGCCAGATAGCAGGCTCTTTCTCCAGGCGTGCAGAGAGGAGACCTCGGGGCCAGCCAGGAGATATTAGATGACTGGATGGGGGTCTGGAGCCTGGAGTCTTTAACCCAGCTGTTCACACACAACCCTTTTTACACAACACGCTCAGCCCCAAGAGCGCTCGCAGTAAAATAAGGGTCAGGTGTGCAGGCAACAAGCTGGCACCGTGACCTGTGTGTGTGTGTGTGTGTGTGTGTGTGTGTGTGTGTGTGTGTGTGTGTGTGTGTGTGTGTGTGTGTGTGTGTGTGTGTGTGTGTGTGTGTGTGTGTGTGTGTGTGTGCGTGTGCGTACACTGTGTGTGTGTGTACACTGTGTGTGTGTGCGTGCATGCATTCGTGTGTGTGGAAGAGAGAGAGAGAGCGTTAGAATGAAAACAAATTGGACTTTTAGTATCAACTGTTTACACTGGAGAAGCACTAACTAAGCTGATATGTTCTTTGTTCAGTCCCTCTCACTGTGCAAACTGTCTGCGCAAACACTCCTCTAGACGTGTTGCAGAATGACACATATTAATGAGTGGTGAGTCATCGAGGCAGTCTGTTACTCCATTCTCCTGTTCCAACCAAGAGATGATGGCACACACACACCACACAGCACGCACACTCGCTCCCTCGCTCACAAACTATCCGAAAAAAAACGTGCATCAGTGGTGGAAAAATGCACTCGCGTGTTTTACTTAAGTAAAAGTATCAATGCTGCAATATGGAAATACTCTGTTACAAGTAAAAGTCCAGAATTCAAAGAGTACTTTACTTGAGTGAAAGTGCGAAAGTATTGGCATCAAAATGTGTTTAAAGTACCAAAAGTAGAAAGTACGCATTGTGTAAAATGTCCAATTTCATTTGTACAATTAATGTTTCTAATGTATTTCAAAATAGCAGATCTATACAAGTTCAAAATGCGTCGACGAATTGTGAGCTCGTAGATCGGCTATTTTCAAATGGCCGATAGGTATAGGGTTGAAGTGGTTAATGTATGTTTTGTAATAAGTAACAATAAAAATCTACAAAGTAACAAGTAGCTAAAGTTTAGTCAAAGTACAACATTTGCATCCACGATGTAGTGGAGTACAAGTAAAAAGTATTGGAGATTGGAAACACTCATACCTCAGTACAAATACCTCACAATTGTACTTAAGTAAATGCACTTAGCTACTCCACACCACTGCATATAGTTGCATAATGATCGAGGGCAGATCATATAGGTCTCCTCCTGGTTTAGAAATCCACTGGAGTTATGGTCCTCGCAGGCCCATGCTCTCTTCTGCCGGCCGCGCTGCCTCTCAGACGGCGGGATTAAACTGCGATAAAGGCATTAGTCAGATGAAAACGTGCTCTGTTTACCCACGGCGCTGGCTTTGTAGTGCCGAGAGAACGCCAATAAATCTGATGGAGGCGGTGTCCGCCACGAGGAAGCACGTCTGTGATGAGAGAGCCCAGACAGACAGCGGTGATAAGAGGACAAGTTATGAGCAGTCCTAATAACTGTGTGTTCCTCCTACACACACACGCACACGCACACACACACACACACACACACATGCATGCATGCACACGCACACACACACGGCTCATTGAGACAAGGATATTAGGAGAGAGAGAGAGGGCACGGCAGGATATCCTGACAAGACTGAGCAAAAAACCTATCTAGGCCAGCACTATAGCACTATATTCAATTTTCCTAGACTGCACCCCCTGACTTGCATCACCTGTCTGCCTGTGTGTACTGTGCACGCACGCACGCACACACGCACAGGCCAGGGAGGAGGGCTTGTACAGTACAGTATAGTACAGTACAGTACAGTACAGTACAGTACAGTACAGTACAGTACAGTACCACTCAGTTGAGACGGGTCTGATCTTCCTTTGTACGTATCTTTTGTTCACCTGTATCATTTTGTGGAGATTGATTGATTGATTGAAATAAAGCATTACACTTGTTTACAAGGGGGTCCACCTTGTTTAGATGTGTGTGCTTCCCTTTGGACACTATCAGGATACACCAAGAGCCTGCATGCATGTTAGTGGACGAAACGAATGCAGATAAACAGTGCACGGCTCCTTTAAGGAGCAGCGTGGCTGCATGGCAGGCCTCTGGGGGGGGGGGGGGGGGGGGGAGTCGGGGACTGGGGCTTTGTTTAAAAAACTCCACGCTCCAATCTGCCGCAAGATGCTGACATCAGCAGAAGCTATAGGGCTGGTGGGGGTCAGGTGGGGTCGAGGTTGCCATTCACCCCGCTGTGAAAATCAAAACAGCCTGCTATGAGCAGACACTGCAGGCTGAGGCGAGGGAGAGAGAGACGGAGTTTTCCCCGAGTTTTCCCAGCCTATTTTGTTGTAATGTTGCACTTGCAATATGACACGGCTCTGTTTACACGTTTCTTTATCCTAGTTAGTATTATATAGCTTGCATGCTATTATATAGCATGCAAGCTCACGAGGCTTTTTAAACACGGGGTCGGGACCCATTTGTGGGTCACTGACAGATTTGTATGGGTCCCTTTTATTTCTGGTTTTCCTACATTTTCAAAAAACATTTCCAAAAATGATTTAAAAATAATGATTTGTCTCACTTATTTCATGAAGAAATCAAAGAAGAGTCAAATAAATTCTAAATTAGAAAACAAATGTTTAGGTAGTGACACGTTGTGAGCTTGTAGATCTGCTATTTCGCTCATTTGGGTCCTGGGGAGACGTCACATTTCTCTTTTGGGTCACAGGTTAAAACCCACTCCCCAGATACTCCCTGAAGCTCCTCTCCAAACCCATCCATCGGCCCCACCTTCCGCTCCATGCTCACTTAAAAAAGTTTTTTTTTTTTTTGCTGCAGATTTTGCTGCCATTTGGAGGCCTGTGTCCGAAACCAACTGTAGCACAATGCGTCTTTTGATTACCAATGTGTGTCCCTTCCCTTACAGTCAGTGTAGAGACTAGAGATCCAGATTATACCGGTATCTCCAATGAACCCTTGCAATTTTACCATGGGCAAAAACGATATAGCAAAAACACGACCGCTCCACTCATGCTCCACTCTGCTCACGAAATGTATTTCAGCGCCTGGTGCAACTGGAGCACCAACTGTCTGTATCCTCTGATATGCTCCATAACAGACTATGATAATGAGACGTATGCCCTTCCACTTCAGCCGTCCGACATCAAAGGAGATGTCACCTAGTCTGGCTGTGACAGAGCTGTGCACCGAATACATAATGCATGCACATTCCACTGCCAAGTTCTGACTGATCCACTGGGCAGGACTGAGCTTTCTGTGAAACAGAAACAGACACAGATGCAGCCAGTATTGTTTTTGGCAGCAAATTTTGATTTTAGTTTTAGTCATAGTCTTTTGTCTTTTAGTCTTTAGTCTTAGTAACATTTTAGTCACCTGGAATGTTTTAGTGTTAGTCTAGTTTTAGTCGACTAAATATGAGATTTTAGTCGACTAAATCGACAGTTGATTTAGTCGACTAAAATGGATTTTGGCGGGCCAATAGCAGATCTACAAGATCACAGCGCAACACGTTGTGAGCTTCTAGATCTGCTATTTTCAGCATGTAACCAAGTGTAAAAAACGTATAGCTTACTGGATCTCTTGTCCACAGTTTTAGTCTAGTTTTATTTGTTGACGAAATTGTCAGTATATTTAGTCTTAGTTTTAGTCATCATAGCTTAGTTTTCATTTAGTTTCCATTTAGTTTTCGTCAGTGAAAAAAGGTAGTCGAGGAACATTTTTCGTCTTAGTATTAGTCGACGAAATCAACACTGGACGCAGCTCAGGGCCTGCATCTACTGTATGCATGAAGCAGGGTCAGCTCAGGGCCTGCATCTACTGTATGCATGAAGCAGGGTCCCATTTCTAAATGACAATACAGATGTGGAAATATTCTTAACCACTTAATATGTGTACTGTCACTTTAAAAGAGTAATTTTATTTACCCGGACAGCGTTGGTTGGCAGCTATCAATACTTTTAGACCAACATGTTTGTGCCAGCATGTGCCATGTTTGATCGCCTCTCGTCTTGAATAGTTAAAGCTGCTATAAGCAATAATATGTCAACATTTTAATTTAACAATGATAACAATAACAATGACTTTGATAAAGTGAGTGAAGGGCCACACATTGGACTATTGAATTGAAACTTGAAACACGATCATGCAGTAGTGCTGCTATGTTAAAACTGCACGGTTTTGATGGACATGACAGATATGGTCAACATTCTTTTAACAGCTGTACTGTATCTCTCACATTATCAAACATATAGTATCTATCTATCTATCTATCTATCTATCTATCTATCTATCTATCTATCTATCTATCTATCTATCTATCTATCTATCTATCTATCTATCTATCTATCTATCTATCGTATCATAGTTAAACCAGGGGCCACCTTGTGTGCCAGCTTAATGTGTCATGTGTTGATAAAGTATCTGCACATCTAAGGGTGAAGTTTGCATAGTGACTATATATTTCCATGGAATCAAAAGCAATATGAAAATCCTTTTAAGTGCAGGTGTGCAACAAACAAACATTAGTGGAAGGAGGAGCAGGGAAAGGAATAGTTAGAGAAGGCAAAGCACAGAGTTCATCATTTGGAGGATCTGCTCTCATCAGGAAGAAAATGACCGTCGGACGAAGAGACTTCACCAAAACACCAACTCAAATCAAATCATACCCTAATAAGCACTAGTGTCTTTTTAAAACACATACTGTAGGTATTTTTGACTGAGGAGTCATATTTTGACAGCATAAACTGCCAGTCATTGATTGATTAATAATTGAATTAGACAATGAAATGCAAAAAGTATACAGGGTACAGTCGAGCACAAATTGTCCAAAAGGATAGCACCGAAGAAAGACCTTGCGGTCTTGTTTCCATTCGGGTCCCATGCATGCATGCATGCATGCATTCATTCATTCATTCATTCATTCATTCATTTATTCATTCATAATTTGCACCCCCTCCATATCTAAGTATTGGACAGTATTAGGATGTTGATATTAATTTTGTATTCATCCTTAGGGCCCCAAATCACACCTTAGAAATGTGTCTATTTCAAACCCAAAGTGTTTTTTGACTGGGGAGTCATTTTGACAGCATCAACTGCCTGTCATAATTTAACCCCCCTCCCTATCTATGTATTGGACAGTATTAAGATGTTTATATTTTCTATTCATCTTTAGGGCCCCAAATCATACCCTAGAAACTTTGTATATGCAAATATCCTGGCCAATGGCATTGTAAGACTAAACAATAGGACCCAATGATGATGTTTAGGTGAAAATAGAGCAGGAAAACAAATTATTTAAACTCTTTTTTTTATAAAATATAAAACACAGGGGGGGTTGCAGGGTTAAGTGCCACGGCCTGCAGCCTGCAGGGCCCTTTGTGAGAGACTATTTTAAATATGTACGGCTGGTGCTTCCGTCGAAACCGTGTTCATAGATTTCCATGTAACACATTGAAAGACTCGGTGGGAGCCTGGGAGGAGACTCGAAAATAGCAGATCCAGTCGGGAAGCAGTGTTACGCGCACGAATGACATGCATGTACACTGTACACAGTGTACTGTACACACTGACCCGACCCCGGGCCTCGGGATCCATGAAATATTTATATATGTTGAATTTTTTTTAACGTTTGGACGTTTATATGCATGCTATCGGCCGGCCGAGCGATCCAGGTACCTAGGCTGGTAATCCAGCCTGACAGCGTGTTGCGGGTTCGAGTCCCGATCCCGACGACCTTTGCTGTGTGTCTCTCTCCCCCTTTCCTGTCAAGCTACTGTCAATCAATTAACAGTAGCTAAAAAGGCCAAAAGCCCCAAAAAAATAATTCATGAATTCCATATTATTCTACCTTGACCCCGACCTAGTAATAATAACAACACGTACGGTTCACGGTGATCTCATCCGTGTTGCAGAGACACGCAACGCAAACAACAGCCGCAGACGCACACATGCACGCATGCATAAACTTAGGTCATATTTTTGGTGTTAAACCTTTTTTTCCCCCATTTTATTTAGTTAAAGCCGTATTTTTTGGGGGGGCTTTTTGCCTTTTATTGATAGATTTACTAGGGATGCACCGAAAGGGAAATTCTTGGCCGAAACCGAATACCGAATATAGGAAACAGTTGGCCGAAAACCGAATACCGAATAGCCGAATACATCTTCGTTGTAAAGCTACCTGATTATGGCAAAAGACATGATTATGGCAAAACCTAACTTAAATAATAAACACTTATGGGTCCATTAAAAAACATCTAATTAATTGGAGGCTATGTGATTAATTAATCTCAATTAATCACATTTTAATCGCATATCAATAGGCCTATTTGACCTGAGCAGTGAGCTTTTTTTTCTACATAAGCATAGGCAATAAAACAAGTAGTAATAATAATAGTGATAATATTATTTATATAAAGCCTCTCTGAGTACTTAAAGACACTTTTCAAGGAGAACATGATAAAACAAATAAAAACAACTTTATTAGAGAAAAACTAAGACTATGGAATAAAATAAATTAAAGTGGAATGAGATAGCAATATTCCAGAGGTGGGTTTGAATTTATAGGTGGTGGCATGTCTCTGAGTTTTGGGGCTGTGGACAGTGAAACCCTGACCATTAAACATGGGCAGACGCAACGATACAGTATCATTCATTGTTAAAGCTCCAAATTATATTCCCATTCGTCTTTGTGTCTGCCCGTGTAAACGCAGCAGCGAGTGTGAGATGTTGGGGAACGGATGGAAAGTACATAGTGTTAAAACTAACGTTAGCTCCCATGCTAGCTATAGCTTCCCTCGTCAACATAACACCACCCGTCCACAGATCGGGTGGAAGGAAGAGCTGCTGATATCACGTTGCTTGTGCCCGTGGATGGGAAATCAGATTTAAAAGGCTATGGAAGCGTGGATGAAAGATGTATGCAATAAAGTTGTGTCGGATCTGCCTGTGCATTGAAGCATTCCGTGACTCCTGTTCGTGTGTTGTGTTGTGACTGCTGGCTGCTGCCTGCTGAGCTGATGCAAGAGCGTCATAAGCATGCGTACGCTGAAATTAGCAGATCTACAAGCTATCTACCCGTCGCAATGCACAGCGCGTTGGGCTTGTACATCTGTGTTTTTCCCGCAGTTTAGTTCGATTCACAACTTTAGGACCACTACTACTATTCGGTGATATTTTTCGGCTTATTTGAGCCGAAACCGAATAGGCCGAAAATAAATTTTTAGCCATTTTCGGCCGAATATTTTCGGTGGCCGAATTTTCGGTGCATCCCTAAGATTTACAGTAGCTTGGGCCTGTTCTGATTTGAATCATTGCAATAGAGCAGCGGGGTGTGCAGCATTTGTTTCCCAGGGGGACACAATGACTTTGATAAAGTGAGTGAAGGGCCACACATTGGACTATTTAACACTAGCATGACTGAAGTAAAATGTGACAGAAGTAGCATGTGCTTAAATTCATATTTAGAAAATGTTTCAGATGTCAAAAACATCTGAGATGATGGAATGATGATGGATGATGATGGTCATGTAAGGGGAACCTTCTGAAAGTGTTATAAACTTGAAACATGATTTTGATGAACATTTTTTAACAGCTGTACTGTATCTCTCAGAGTCATATTATCAAACATATAGTATCTATCTATCTATCTATCTATCTATCTATCTATCTATCTATCTATCTATCTATCTATCTATCTATCTATCTATCTATCTATCTATCTATCTATCTATCTATCTATCTATCTATCTATCGTATCATAGTTAAACTAGGGGCCACCTTGTGTGCCAGCTTAATGTGTCATGAGTTGATAAACAAATTATCGGCACAAGTTTGCATAGTGACTATACATTTCCATGGAATCAAAAACAATATGAAAATCCTTTTAAGTGCAGGTGTGCAACAAACAAACATTAGTGGAAGGAGGAGCAGGGAAAGGAATAGTTAGAGAAGGCAAAGCACAGAGTTCATCATTTGGAGGATCTGCTCTCAGGAAGAAAGTGACCGTCGGACGAAGAGACTTCATCAAAACACCAACTCAGAGATCTGAGACACTCTGCTGGCATCAAAAGGTGAGATCCCTTTGACCTTGTGTTCACTGTTCATTAGAATAGTTGTTGTTTTCAGAAGAACATTGAGAAGAGTTGTTGAAAATGTTTACTTGTGTCGTTATATTGGGTCAACTGTGCTCAAATCTGTCTTCTGTACCGGTTACAGGACACACACAGAGCCTGAAGATGAATGACACACTGGTGAATGGCACCAACTCCTCTGTCTCCTTCACTGGCCTTCCTCTGGCCCTACAGATTACTATCAGCTCTATCCAGCTCCTGGGTCTCCCCATCAACAGCTACGTTCTGTGGCTGATACTGAGTGGAGCTGGTGGGACGATCGCCTCCGAGTTCTTTTATCTCAACCTGATTGTATCTTTGATCCTCTCTCCCTTGACAGATGTATTTTACTTTGCATGGCTCTTCACATACAACTCAATTTTTATAATGGTTGCTCGTATTGCTTTTGTTTTGTTTTTCCTCTTCTCCATCCCATCGTTCCAGTGTTGTGTCTGTGTGGAGCGTTACATAGCGGTGGTTCACCCCGTGGTGTTTCTCAGGTACAAAGCTCTTCGGTACAGGGTGGCCTGTTGCTGTGCTGTCTGGCTGACGGGGCTTGCAGTCAGCTTGTTAATTCTATCCTTTAAGTTATATCTTTACTACTTCCTGATGGGCTTTTGGGTGGTGTGCATTTCTGTGGTGTGTTTCTGCTGCCTCTCGGTCCTCAGAGCTCTGAAACAGCCTGGACCAGGAGATGGACAGAGGGACAGTGGGGAGGGAAACGACCTGAAGAGAAGAGCTTTTAGAACCATTCTGATCAGCTTGGTTGTAATGTCACTGACTATAATGAGCTTTTTTCCCACTACTCTACTCCCACTACTGAATCATTTCAACATTGTTGCTAATTACATCGCATCTACAGTATTCAAGATTTCAACGTTTGTTCATCCATTGCTCTACCTCCACAAAGCTGGGAAACTGCCATGCTTCAAGGGGCTCTAAGAAAGTCAGCAGAATAGATTTGTAATGTTGCGTTCACGCTGGCAGATGCAAAAAATGCAAAGATCACAGCATAATTTGACGTGTTGTTGCTTTGTAAAATCTGTTGCTCACACGGTCTTTGAATGTCATTCCAGCTACAGTTGTAGCTTTGCATTTGGAAGTTGAACCCAGCTCTGCTTAAATTTTTAGCTTTTGCAGCAGCCACAAACGTCAGATGCATCTTTGTATCTTCATGCTGGCTTCCATTTACAATGAATGGTAGACTGTATCTTTGCATCTGCCCATTACCAGACCTGTGTGTGATATTGGCTCTAATCCTACAAATGTAATCCAAATCTGTCACTGTGTCAGAGAAACCTATTTTATTTATTCAGCTATTTGATATGTTGTTGTTTACTGAATTACTCATGGTAGACAAATCTGTATTTTGACATTATTGTTCATCACATGTAGATGGAATTCCTAAAACAAAATAGAAATAAATTAAAAATAACAGAAAAGACCATTACTGAATCAACACTGAAACCAACAAAATATAGGCTATTATAAAACCGATCAAATATTGGCTAAATTGGCATAATGTAAGAAAGAGGCAAACATTATGAAAATAGCTGATCTGCATGCTCACATCGAGCTTGTCAATCAGGTATTATC
This sequence comes from Protomyctophum parallelum, assembly GCF_964188405.1. Taxonomy (NCBI): domain Eukaryota; kingdom Metazoa; phylum Chordata; class Actinopteri; order Myctophiformes; family Myctophidae; genus Protomyctophum; species Protomyctophum parallelum. Next base: position 15,413,418 of record NC_139718.1, read on the forward strand.
ACAGTATTTATCTGCAGAACCAGTTCAAATAGGATTATTTTGGGGGGTCGTGGCCTAAAAAGGTTGAGAACCACTGGTCTAAATAATATGACCTGTTCATGAACTACTTTTAATTCAATCATTTGGATTATTCATACAACGAAACATGACACATGTGTGACGGATTAATACCCACTGTCTGTAATATGACCTGTTCATGAATTACTTTTAATTCATCTCTTTTTTTCCAATTCACAATATGTGACTGTGATTGAACATGAAGCATTGATGGTTTGCTGTGTATTGACTTAAACATACAGAACCAAACACTGTGGAATTATTGTCATAGCAGGAGTTGTCTGTGAAGAGAGACATTGTTTGGAGCTTCCTATTGTATAAATTAGCTAAGGAAACTCAGTTACATTTGTATTTTGTACATAGTTTGCTGCATATGAACAGTGACAAATGTATGTAGCAGGTGTGGCGCTACCTATATGGCCTTATGAGTGTAAGTGAAATCACTTTAGGCTCTGTGTTGAGCATGGGAATTGTTGTTTATTTGTGTGTTTGTTTATTAAAAGGATAAAGCTCTATATTCTGATATACTCATTGTAATAGAGTGTTTGTTCAGTCACAGGGCTCTCCATGTAATAAACAATGTGAGAAGATTCAAATATGGCCAGTCTGGATCTGTTGCTGTTGTGTGAGATTGACCTGAGGGTCTACATCAGATCACAATGTTTGTTTTCTTTTAAAAAGAAAATGTGTCTTCATGCCACGGCTTGGTGTGTGGCTTCTACCCCTTTAATGTTAGAGGTTGTGGTGACAGCAGCTCCAATGAGTCTCGCTTCAGTTCAAACATGTTGATGTCTGGGACAGAATTTTGCATTGAACATCCATCGGTGGTAGTTTTTGCATCATCGAGCACCACGCATTATTTGAATGTCACACGCAGGCCTATTTTAGACAAAGTAGACGGTCTCAAAAAAAGAAATAAACATTAAGAGTTCAAGACACAGACACATGAACACATTATAAAAGAATATTTGAAAGGTTTTTACGGCCATATTTAGAACACAGTGAACAGATTCGATCTACAAGCTCACAAAATTTTCGCACATGGTGCCTGATCAATGGAGCAATCAAAGCAATGATGACTCCCACTTTTTACCACCTGTATATTGGAGCATGGCTACCGCTGAACACTTCAAATGGACTTCAAATACAGTACTTTTCTAACAGACGTAATGCAATTGACCTTTTTACCAGTACAATAATATGAAGGGAAAAAAACTGATTAAGGCTTAAGCCCCATATACTTTGTCATTTGACAAATGCTATCGCTGCTCTACGCGCTCATGATGCGTTGTGATGCGATGCATTATGAACTATGTACATCTGCTATTGTTCAATTTGCCCAAAATAGGGACTCCAGCATTAATGTGGATGTAAACAAACATTATTTTTGTTAAATTGTGATATTATCAAACATACTATAAGACTAAATTTTCATCACTTTGTGCCGCGCTGTCAGCTTGTACATCTGCTATTTCTGAACATTTTTGGAAAATCTGTATACTGTATGTGTGAGAAACTACTGATTTAGAAGGTATTTGTAGAATCGGCCTCAGGTCTTCTTAATGGGTTTAAAGGGCCACTTCACCCCTTTTGCAACCAGAGCTTATTTTAATGATGTTTAGGACATAAGAAACACCTTCCTGGGGTTTTTATGGTTTTATGGTAATAATGTTGTTTTGTTCATGACGCCATGTTCATGACCAAAAACCTGTCATGAAAACAGGGTCTCACTTCCTTCCTGGACTACAAAGTCACACCTCCAAGCAGCCTCCCCCCTCTCCAGAAGGAGGGGAAGTGCACTAAAGCATTATGGGCATTGTAGGAATTCAGCAATCCAGTTAAACCCAATTAAGTGAAACAAACAGACTACTGACTACATTGTGCTACTGTTATATCTACTACAAATGCTATTAACATTGAGTGACTGCAGTTTCTTCCTGTGGTGAAATGTCCCTTTAATTAATTAATGACCCGAAGCAGGGATAATAAAACATATCCCCACACCGGTTGAAACTATTAATGATGACCAGAGGGTGGAATGTGAAAAACACAGGCATCCCCAGCAAATCCAACCATGGGTATAATGGAGGATGTTGGCAGTATTCTTACTGTTGAGAGATGCATACTGTAGTGGAAATATATACACGACTATGCTTTCCGTTCCTGTCCAGTTGGCTGCCCACAGCCAGCCAGGCAGGATGTGTCCCTGTGGTGGTGACAAATCCTTTCAGCGTTCTTATTTTTTGTGACTTTTGTGCCTTTATTGATAGATGTACAGTAGGTAGACAGGAAACAGGGAGAGAGATGGGGGGAATACGCACAGCAAAGTTTGTCGGGATCGTATCAGCAGTGGTGGAAAGTAACATTTACTTAAGCACTGTACTTAAGTACAATTTTGAGTTATTTGTACTTTACTTGAGTATATCCGATTTCCAGTACTTTTACGTCTACTTCACTACATCTCAGAGGCAAATATTGTACTTTTGTTCCACTATATATATTTTTTGTTGAAAACTTTAGTTACTATTTTTGTACATTTTGATTATTATTACAAACCATACAGTAACCACTTCAGCGCTATACATTTCGGCCATTTGAAAATAGCTGATCTACAAGCTCACAGGCCCATCTGCAAGCTCACAATGTGTGTCAAAGATCGAAGATCTGCGACACTTTTGGTACTTTGAGTACAGTCTGATGCCAGTACTTTTATACTTTACTCAAGTACATTTGAATTCCAGACTTTTACTTGTAACGGAGTATTTATATATTACAGTATTGATACTTTTACTTGAGTAAAACATTTGAGCACATTTTCCACCAGTGCATATACAACACTCTGACCGTAATATTTCATGATACTAGACCGGTGCCCGGCTGTAGAGCACCGAGTCGGTAACGATGGGAGTTGGAGATCCATGCCCCATCCGGCTATGCAATACCCGTTCCACCCATCTGTTTGTGTCCCTTTTATGCCCATATATGGATATTTTTGTATCTGTCTCTCTGTGTCCCTTTATTCCTACATAATATGGAGTTCTGTGTCAGGCATGCCCAAATATGGAGTGTTGTGATGTCAGAACAGACCAGCTCCATATATGGACACTGGGCAGGGTCCCTGTCCAGAGCCCGGGCAGAGGCCTTTTGTGGCGGTTCTGGTCAACCGTGGGTCCGACCAACTCGACACCGGGCACTGCACTCCCTGCGGGGGTGTGGGACGCGTGTGTTCTCGAATTACGTGCATTACAGCCGTACACACAGACAGAGACGTGGTGTACGGTATGTATAGATCTAAGATAAGATAAGCAGAGTCAGCGGCCAGGTGTTATGCAGGGAGAAAAGGTCCACGGCGTTCCACAGAGTCAGCGGCCAGGTGTTATGCAGGGAGAAAACGTCCATGGCGTTCCACCTGAGCAGGTGTTATGCAGGGAGAAAAGGTCCACGGCGTTCCACCTGAGCAGGTGTTATGCAGGGAGAAAAGGTCCACGGCGTTCCACCTGAGCAGGTGTTATGCAGGGAGAAAAGGTCCACGGCGTTCCACAGAGTCAGCGGCCAGGTGTTATGCAGGGAGAAAAGGTCCACGGCGTTCCACAGAGTCAGCAGCCAGGTGTTATGCAGGGAGAAAAGGTCCACAGCGTTCCACCTGAGCAGGTGTTATGCAGGGAGAAAAGGTCCACGGCGTTCCACAGAGTCAGCGGCCAGGTGTTATGCAGGGAGAAAAGGTCCACGGCGTTCCACAGAGTCAGCGGCCAGGTGTTATGCAGGGAGAAAAGGTCCACGGCGTTCCACCTGAGCAGGTGTTATGCAGGGAGAAAAGGTCCACGGCGTTCCACAGAGTCAGCGGCCAGGTGTTATGCAGGGAGAAAAGGTCCACGGCGTTCCACAGAGTCAGCAGCCAGGTGTTATGCAGGGAGAAAAGGTCCACAGCGTTCCACCTGAGCAGGTGTTATGCAGGGAGAAAAGGTCCACGGCGTTCCACCTGAGCAGGATTCACCAAGCGTTCCCTACTGCTACACACCAGTACAAGGCTGACTAACGATGTAAGCTTGCCATTGTGACCTTGATATAATGTAACAACAACATGATAATACAAGCCTGGCAGCTGCACGTGCTTAAAAAGTCATCATCAATGTGGCTTCCACACGTGACATAATTTTGTCCATTGTTAAACAAGGACTTTTAGCTTTATCTCCACTCAAAATCAGCAGAAAGCATGACACCAGAATGACACCAAGTCAGTTTGGGGTCACTTAGATGAATGCCATGAAAGGCTGAGATGAGACAGAGGACGTGAACAACCCCAGACAGACACCCTCTTATCACACGTACAGCCTGATGTGGTGAGGAGATATTGCACCTTTCTGAAACTCTGTTGCACACATTTTCTCCTTTTGCAACAGAACGTACATGATGAAACCCATGTAGAAATGTGTCACATTTGGTTATAGCAAGCAAGCAAGCACGCACACATGCATCGTACATACATGTATGCACATGTGCGTATGCGCACGCACGCAGACACAGACAGACACAACGTTGTTGTTGTTAGGGTTCACACGTGCACTGTGTACAGGCACGCGTGCTCTTGCATCGACTTGGCTAGCGGCTGAGAGTTCCTCCACGGAACCACAATGTTCTAGTTTTACTACACTGACCTCCTGTCTGACCCCTGAACTTGGTGCCCTGGCGTCCATACAAGTGGCCAGCTGCGCGGCCCGGTCGATACCGGGATGATGCTCACGTTACGGCCATGTTTCACCACAACACGAAATAGAAAGTGCAATCAATAAAGGTTTTATTTAACCACATGAGCCTTGCTTATTTTCTTGCACTTTTTCTCCCTTCATTGCACTCATAGTCAGTGAAAGAGAGACAGGAAACTGGGAGAGAGAGGGGGAGTGACATGCTCCGGTCCGGGACACACTGTCAGTAGAGTGATCAATGCCTGCAGCATCCTCCTGTATAAACAGATCTCTGGAACCCTCAACATTTAGACCATAATGTACCTACTTCTCCCTTTGTAGGTTCAAGTCATTATGGCTGGTTACGTCACAGTTGCGATTCACGCTTTGCCTGTACGTTGAGTCAATGTGACTATAGATGTTTAATAGAGGGAAGCGTTGTTGAACTAGTGCAAGACTGCACGGATATCCTTCATATGATCAATCACGCAGATTTTATAGACCACAAAATGTGCTCCGATTCCTGGCAGATTTCCTTTCATTGTTTACATTGCTAAATGACTCGCCTGTGTTTTTTTGTATGTATACTACTCATCAACATCTTGGTGATTATACAGCCTTAGGAGCTTTAACATGCAGGAATGCCTGCTTGCATCCCAAGTTCCATAGCTAAACATTTGTAGCAGAAATGACCAGGTCGCTCAAAGAAGACATGCTGCATGTGGGACGTACAGGGGTAAAGGTCTTGCTCACTGCCGTATAGGCAACACTGAAAAAATCCGCCATTCATTTTTCCCATAGAGATTTACAAAATTATTGATATCAATGATTCATGAATTAATGAATAAATTATAAATAAACCATCAATTAATATATCTAATTATATGATATATTACATTGAATAAATAGGCTATGCTTTGTTTAGCGTTTTTTTTTAATTATTATTTCTTCACAGTATTTTTATGGTCATAAGCATCCTGGATAGCTTGATCCTAGGCTTAAAATAATTTATATTAATATTTTGAAAATCTCTATGGGAAACATGAATGGCAGATTTTTTCAGTAGTGCCCATTGAATCTTCTCAGCGTCAGATGAAAAGAAGCCGCTTAGTGGTGACTCCACGTGTATCAGAGGAGACATTGGACTATATATTGCGCCACCCCTTAACCCATATCCCTAAACCATTTTTTTACTATTTAAAAAAACTTTTAAAATAGTTAAAATAGCTGATCTACAAGCTCACAACGTGTAGATGTAGATCGGCTAGTTGAACTATTTTAAAATGATTTTCGAAATAGTAAAAAATGGCAAAAAAAAGTTTAGGGATAAGGGATAAGTGTGGGGCAAGATGCAGCCCATAGTATACTCACCCTTCCCAGACAAATAGTAGGGGTTGGCACTGGCAGTGACAGTGACAGCGACTCTGCATGCACATGGTGGGAATTGGCAAGAACTAAATTGAGGGGGGAGGATAAATGATGGATGACCTACTCTTTTTCTCTGAAGGCCAATAACATGTTACTCTCCACGAAGAACAAAGTTCTTCATGCAGAGTAGCAGCTGCTCAGCATAAAGCCCAAACCAAACCAATGTGTCACCATGCAACTACTTGCAACCAAATTCGTTTTGCGAACTTGCGAGTAGATGCATGTAGTTGCAAGCAACCATTGAATTGAACAGGACATGCAACGATGCAACAGGACATATCACACCGCTGGGACGAACCCTCAAACCGTTTTGTTTTGCGTCTCGACCCATTTGGTGTGGTTTGGGCTTTAGGTTCCATGGAACACCATGGACTTGAAACACTGACTGCTGTGGGGTGGCAGCGGTAGTGTGGAAGTGTCCTCATCATGATCAGGTTGTAGCCTTGTTCCAACACGCCATTTCCATAAACCATTTCCTCCACCGTCGGTGTGTAAATGGGTAAAGCCCGTCATTTTGCTAATTCAGCACAAACTTACAGTAAGCAGTCACAGTGAAAAAGGCCAGAACACTGCAGCACACATGTAAATCAAATACCTTCAAAGTTGCACAAGTCCACAATACTATGATGGGTCCCAAAAGTGCTCAATGGAAGTTCTTACTCGGCATGTAACAGATTTGACAGTAGCTATTGTAATCAAAAACTATTGTAATGACTTCAGAGTGGAAGGAGTAGTCATGACGACAACTTTTTTTTATAGGATTTGTGTATACAAAACACTGACTAGACCAACACAACATTGAACACTGAAAGGAGGGAGGGGGGGTTTGCATCTTGTATTACAATGTACTGTACCCCTATTGCTCATGGTGTAACCAAAACACACATAAATGACAACATGAAGCAACATGACACATAAACATCCCCCCAAAAACGCATTCCCACTGCAAATAACAACTTAAGCACATGTCAATAAAACAATAACAAATTCTGACTGTGCCCAGAGGCATGCTGGGAAGCCTCTCCCAGTCACTAACAGCCCGGGATGCGTACACTACGGTCCACAAGTGAAATAAAGAGGATAACATTTGCCAAGTACATTCCAGCGATGAATCTGAAAGCTCTTTTTGTAGTTGACTCACCCCGGTGGAATGGAGGCCCCCCGATGAGCACTCATAACCTCAAGCAAGCATGCACTCCTACCAGTGTTGAGTTCGTCGACTAAAACGAAACACTAAAACATTTCAGGTGTCTAAAATGTGACTAAAACTACATTTATTCAAAAGACTATAACTAAACAAAGTATAAAGGGTTTAAGTGGTTGAACTATGGGTTTGAAAATAAAACTGCAACCTCTAACAAAGCTACAAAGCACAACACAAAAAACAAACAAACTGTGAAGTCGATGTCTTCCTTTTCACAACAGCAACGTGAGTGTTCAGAGTTCAGACAACACACACGTGTGCCACAACATGCCACCACTAGAGTTCATCTGACGTGATTCACACGCCACACTGGAACTTGCCCGGCTCCTTCCTTCCTCGAACACAATCGGCCCTATTTTGTCTAAAGCTTCACCAGTCTTCAGCCATGCAGCCTTCATTATGTTACGGCCAGCTCAAGCACCTGCAGCACTAAAGGAGACAACACAAGATATCAAGTGCAATACACATAAAGGTTTTATTGAAATATTATAAATCAACCCAAATTGTCATCGACTCAAAGGAAAGAATCAAGGTGCTGTGTCGGCAGGGAGAGAGAGGGGAATATATCAAACAGTCAATCACCTAAATCCTATGCTTACAGCCTATTCATACTCCAGTTTTTGGTCACCTCATCACCTAAAACTGGAGTATGAATAGGCCTTATGTTGACCTGTGTCTCCAGGGCTTTCTATACTAGATCCGCCCTTTCTATACTATCTAGATATCACATTATAATACGCAGAATCCGTTCGGCTAAAATAGGCAGCGTTGTGAGCTTGTATAGATCTGCTATTTTTGCCAAATGTTCAATCCGAAATAGGGATGCCAGGGCTCATATATTGGTTGGTCTGCACCAAATCTCTTCACCAAAAATAGTCAATGTAACTACAGTTACAGGGTTCATGTGGTTAAATATCAACGGGGTGTGTATGGTAATGTGGTATGACAGAATGTTGAACACGCCAGTGGGTCATCATGACATGATGGGGGGTGTGTGTGACTGTGTGTGTGTGGGTGTGTGTATATGTGTGTGTGTGTGTGTGTGTGTGTGTGTGGGGGGGGGGGGGGGGGGGCAGTGACTAGTTGTCAGGCAGAACATGATGTTGTGTTACTTGTAGTCGTAGAGGGAAAATCAGTAAAATCAGCATGACATAGGAGGCAAGCAGGCGGACAGACACATGCAAACACACACACCACACACACACACGCACGCACGCACACGCACACACACGCACACACCCACACCCACTCTCTCTCTCTCTCTCTCTCTCTCTTGCACGTGCGTTTGTGCGTGTGTGTGTGTGTACAGTATGTGCGTGTACGTGCATGCTGTGATTCATAGAACGATAGAGCGAGTCTCCTGCAGGGATCTGTCCTCACTGGTAGGGCTCTAGGGAAGACAGACAGAATACATTAGAAGACAGGCCTCCCTAATCCCCTTAGCATAACAGCAATAACAGTCCACACACATGCAAGCACGGCACGCACGCACACACGCACCCACTATTTTTAGAGTAAGAGCCTGGAAAACAGGATATCACTGAGCTTGCATGTTTGAGTGCGTCTGTTCTTCAGAAGAACTCACAATGTGTGGTTCAGTAATATTATTCTTCTCTATCAGATAAACGGGTGGTTGGAACAGCTATCAGATCAACTGTTGAGAGTTTAGTCAGTAACTATTAGGGGTGTAACGATACTTTTTTCCCTTTGTATTGATAGAGGGATAGATGAAAGTAGGCTGACAGGAAATGGTGAGAGAGATGGGGGGGGGTGACACGCAGTAAAGGCCGTCGGGATCGGGAGTCGAACCCACGTGTGAAACTTGTGGATAGTGCAGTGCAAGGGAAAGATTTATTATTATGGATATAAATGAGTAAACACAGTGATTCTCTGGCAAATAGATGGACATTATATTTGAACACATATGGACAAACCCACACCTTGAGATAGACCAATTATTGTAGCTATATGGAATGGAAAAGTAATTAAACATATATTTTTATTTTTTCTTCTTAATTGCTAAATACAACTAAATACAACTAATCAACTTGATTGATTAAATTGATTATTTACATGC